>NC_053023.1:258693068-258859678 GCF_003073215.2 Triticum urartu
AACATGGGGACATCTCTTGTTGGGAAGAAAAGTGGACATCTTCACTGATCATAAGAGTCTCAAGTACATCTTCACTCAGCCCAACCTCAACCTGAGGCAGACTCGTTGGGTCGAAATGATTCAAGAGTATAATCCGAGTATTAAATATACTCCTAGAAAGGCCAATGTCATTGCTGACGCTTTGAGCAGGAGGGCTTACTGCAACAGTTTGATTCTCAAGCCCTTCCAACCGGACCTTTGTGAAGCTTTCCGCAAACTTAATATCCAAGTTGTTCCTCAAGGATTCCTTGCCAACCTCCAAGTCTCTCCTACTTTAGAAGATCAGATTCGTGAGGCTCAACTTCTTGATGCAAGGGTGAAGAAGGTGAAGATTGGTATTGCCAAGAGCCAACCCAAGTACAAGTGATATCGCCTTGATGACAAAGATACTCTTTTCTTCGAGGATCAAATTGTTGTTCCTAAAGGTGACCTTCGTAAAGTCATTATGAACGAGGCTCACAATTCACTCCTATCTATTCATCCTGGAAGTACAAAGATGTACCATGACCTCAAGCAGTCGTATTGGTGGACTCGAATAAAGCGCGAGATTGCTCAGTTCGTGAATGAATGTGATGTCTGCAGAAGAGAGAAAGCAGAACACCAACGGCCAGCTGGTCTCCTCCAACCTCTTGTCATTCCAGAATGGAAGTTTGACCATATTGAGATGGACTTCGTGACTGGATTTCCCAATTCCAAGCGTGGCAATGATGCTATCTTCGTTGTCATCGACAAGCTCACTAAAGTGGCTCATTTTCTTCCTATCAAAGAATCTATCATAGCAGCTCAGTTGGTAGAGCTATATACCTCTAGGATTATCTCTCTGCACGGCATTCCGCAGTTGATATCTTCAGATCGTGGAAGCATCTTTACCTCTAAGTTCTGGGATTCCTTCCAGAAGGCCATGGGCACCAACATTCTCTTCAGCACAGCTTTTCATCCTCAAACTAGTGGACAAGTCGAGCGAGTAAATCAAATTCTTGAAGATATGCTCAGGGCTTGTGTCATTTCTTTCGGTATGAAGTGGGAAGATTGTCTTCCATATGCCGAGTTCTCCTACAACAACAGCTTCCAAGCGAGTTCGGGCAAGGCCCCATTCGAGATTCTCTATGGCAGAAAGTGTCGTACTCCTCTTAACTGATCAGAGACTGGTGAACGCCAACTTCTTGGCAATGACTTGATCACAGAGGCTGAAAAAATGTGCAAAGTCATTCGTGAAAATCTCAAAGCCGCGCAATCGCGCTAGAAGAGTTACTATGATAGAAATCATCGTGACTTGGCTTTCGAGATCGGAGACCATGTCTACCTCCGCGTCTCTCCAACGAAAGGTACTTGTCGCTTCGGTATCAAAGGGAAGCTTGCCCCTAGATACGTGGGTCCTTTCAAGATCATTGGCAAAAGAAGCATTCTCGCCTATCAACTTGAGCTTCTGTCCAAATTTGCAAACGTGCATGACATGTTTCACGTGTCTCAGCTTCGCAAGTGTTTCAAGACCCCTGACCGCACCATCAACTTCGAAGAGATTGATCTCCAAGAAGACTTATCTTATCATGAGCATCCCGTTGCTATTCTCAAAGAAACTGAGCGTAAGACTCGCAACAAGTCTATCAAATTCCTAAAAGTGAAGTGGTCACATCATTCCGACCGTGAAGCCACCTGGGAACGTGAGGACCACCTCTGTTCTGAATATCCGGAGTTTTTCCAGTCCTAGATCTCGGGACGAGATCCTTTCGTAGTGGTGGAGTGTTGTAACGCCCCGTATGTAACTTGCCATATTTGTATTCCAACTCTTGCCATTTTTAGCACTAAGTTATGATATTCCCTCGTGGTTGGGTTTTGTCCCCGTTTTGCTTTTTTCCATGTCATGCATCTCATATCAAGTCATCATGTGCATCGCATTTGCATATGTGTTCGTCTCATGCATCCGAGCATTTTCCCCGTTGTCCGTTTTGGATTCCAGCACTCCTACGTCCTCCGACGTCCCCTTTTTGCCTCTTTTCGTGTGTGAGTGTTAAAAGTTCTCGGATTGGACCGAGACATGCCAAGCGGCCTTGGTTCACTACCAGTAGACCGCCTGTCAAGTTTCGTGCCATTTGGAGTTCGTTTGATACTCCAACGGTTAACTGATGAACCGTAAAGGCCTCGTGTCTGTTGCAGCCCAACACCCTTCCAAAGTGGTCCAAAACCCATCCAAACCCCCTCCATCCTCTCGGTCGTTCGATCACGATCGCGTGGCTGAAAACCGAACCTCATTTGGACTCTCCTAGCTCCCAGAATCTATAAATTGGCATCCCCCTCCGAAATTCGGGGACGAAACCCTAGCTCTCCCTCTCCTCGCGCCGCCGGACACGTCCGGATCTGGCCGGACGCGTCCGCCGCCGCGCCCGACCAATCACAGCGCGACACGTGGCCCTCCGCCACTGCCCACCACCGCCAGCCCGTCGAGACCCGCTTCGGGGCCCCCGAGCCCATCGCGCCGCCCAGTGCCTCCCTCGCCTAAGAGCGCTGCCCCGCTCGCCGCCGGCGCCGGCCGCCGCCTCCGCCTCGCCGCCTCGCCTCCACGCCACCCGCACTGGCCGCCGCCTTCACCTCGCCGCCCCGCCGTCGCAGGTGCTCCGGCAACCGGATCCGGGGCCGCCCCGACTCCCTCCGACTCCGGCGACCCCTCCCCTCACTCCGGCCGCCGTCCCCATCTTATCCGGCGAGACCCTGTCCAACCTCCGGAACCGTGCGCGCTGGATCTGGATCAGTGTAACCCTAGGGTTGACTCTCGTTTTTCTCTAAGTCCCTAGTTTCTAATATTTTCTAGGCATGTTCATCGCACCATATCTCATCATCCGTAGCTCCGTTTTGCGCGTGAGAGATATCAAATTGTTCGTTAGGGTGTCCTCTTCATTTCATTCCATTGCACCATGCTTGTTTGAGTCCATCATGATGCCTAAAATTCTGTTGCAAGAGTGATATTTATATCGATTTCGACCGAAATCAACTCATCTTTCCAGCGGCACTCTTGGTTTGCCAAGTTGAGGCCTGGTTCAATCTTTTCCTTCCGGATCACGCATATGCATTGCATTTTACATCCCGCATATCATGCCATGTTTTGCATCATGTTTCTTGCGCATTGCACCGTGGTTGATTGTGGTTCCCTTTGCTTGTGTTCTTGCTTTGGGTAGAGCCGGGAGACGAGTACGTGATCGAGGAACCCATTGAGTACGCTTACGAGGATCAAGCTTACGTCAACTCGGAGAACTTTGCAGGCAAGATGACCATACCCTCGAAATCAATTCTATCTTTGCTTGCTAGTTGCTCGCTCTATTGCTATGCCTATGCCTCGATAACTACCACTTGCTATTTCATGCCTCCCATATTGCAATGTCAAACCTCTAACCCACCTTGTCCTAGCAAACCGTTGTTTGGCTATGTTACCGCTTTGCTCAGCCCCTCTTATAGCGTTGCTAGTTGCAGGTGAAGATTGGAGTTTGTTCCTTGTTGGAACATGTTTATTGTTCGGATATCATTATTATATCTTGTTTACTTTAATGCACCTATATACTTGGTAAAGGGTGGAAGTCTCGGCCTTATGCCTACTGTTTTGTTCCACTCTTGTCACCCTAGTTTCTGTCATACCGATGTTATGTTCCTTGATTTCGCGTTCCTTACGCGGTTGGGTTATAATGGGAACCCCTTGATAGTTCTCCTTGAATTAAACTCCTCCAGCAAGGCCCAACCTTGGTTTTACCATTTTCCACCTAAGCCTTTTTCCCTTGGGTTCCGGGGACTCAAGGGTCATCTTTATTTTAAACCCCCGGGCCAGTACTCCTCTGAGTGTTGGTCCAAACTAGAGTCCTTTGCAGCGCCCCCTCGGGGAAACTCGAGGTTTGGTTTTAGTTGTACGAAGCGCTCATCCGGTGTGCCCTGAGAACAAGATATGTGCAGCTCCTATCAGGATTTGTCAGCACATTCGGGCGGCTTTGCTGGTCTTGTTTTACCATTGTCGAGATGTCTTGTAACCGGGATTCCGAGTCTGATCGGGTCGTCCTGGGAGAAGGAATATCCTTCGTTGACCGTGAGAGCTTTTGATGGGCTAAGTTGGGACACCCCTGCAGGGATTTGAACTTTCGAAAGCCGTGCTCGCGGTTATGGGCAGATGGGAATTTGTTAATATCCGGTTGTAGAGTACTTGAAACTTAACTTAATTAAAATGAATCAACAGCGTGTGTAACCGTGATGATCTCTTTTCGGCGGAGTCCGGGAAGAGAACACGGTCTCGTGTTATGCTTGAACGTAAGTAGTTTTAGGATCACTTCTTGATCTTTGTAGCTTCTCGACCGTGCTTTGCCTTCTCTTCTCGCTCTCATTTGCGTAAGTTAGCCACCATATATGCTAGTGCTTGCTGCAGCTCCACCTCACTACCTTTCCCTACCCATAAGCTTAAATAGTCTTGATCGCGAGGGTGTGAGATTGCTGAGTCCCCGTGACTCACAGATTACTTCCAAAACCTGATGCAGGTGCCGATGATGCCATTCCAGGAGATACGACTGAACTCAAAAGGGAGTTCGATGAGGACTCAGGACGTTACTACGTTTCTTTTCCAGACGATTAGTAGTGGAGCCCAGTTGGGGCGATCGGGGATCTATCGCATTTGGGGTTGTCTTTATTTTGGTTCCGTAGTCGGACCTTGATTGTATTTTGGATGATGTAATGCTATATTTATGTATTGTGTGAAGTGGCGATTGTAAGCCAACTTTGTACCTCTTTCTTGTTCAGTAGATGGGATGTGTAAAGGTTACTCCTCTTGCGACATGCCTACAATGCGGTTATGCCTCTAAGTTGTGCTCCGACACGTGGGAGATATAGCCGCATCGTGGGTGTTACATACCTACTCGAGGACGAGCAGGAATCAAGCTTGGGGATGCTGATACGTCTCCATTGTATCTATAATTTTTTATTGTTCCATGCCAATATTCTACAACTTTCAATACTTTTGGAAACTTTTTATACTTTTTTGGGACTAACATATTGATCCAGTGCCTAGTGACAGTTCCTGTTTGTTGCATGTTTTTTGTTTCGCAGAATATCCATATCAAACGGAGTCCAAACGGGATACAAACTAATGGAGATTTTTTTGCATATATATGATTTTTGGGAAGAAAAATCCACGCGAGACGATGCCCGAGGGGGCCACGAGGCAGGGGGGCGCGCCCTGGGCCCTCGTGGCCACCCCGTAATGCGGTTGATGCCCTTCTTTCGCCGCAAGAAAGCTAATATCCGGATAGAGATAGTACTAAAATTTCAGCCCAATCGAAGTTACCGATCTCCGGGAATATAAGAAATGGTGAAAGGGTAGAATCTGGGAACGCAGAAAGAGAGAGAGAGAGAGAGATAGAAAGACAGAGAGACAGATCCAATCTCGGAGAGGCTCTCACCCATCCCACGCCATGGAGGACAAGGACCAGAGGAGAAACCCTTCTCCCATCTAGGGAGGAGGTCAAGAAAGAAGAAGACGAAGGGGCCCCCTCTCCCCTTCTCTTCCGGTGGCGCCGGAACGCTGCCGTGGCCATCATCATCACCGCAATATTCACCAACAACTTCACCGCCATCATCACCAACTCTTCCCCCCTCTATGCAGAGGTGTAACCTCTCTCTTACCCGCTGTAATCTCTACTTAAACATGGTGCTCAATGCTCCCAATGATGTATGGCTATCCTATGATGTTTGAGTAGATCTGTTTTGTCCTACGAGTTATTTGATGATCAAGGTAGGTTTGAGTTGCATGTTTTATTATTGGTGATGTACTATGGTGTTCTCCGTGTCGCGCAAGCGTGAGGGATCCCCACTGTAGGGTGTTGCAATACGTTCATGATTCGCTTATAGTGGGTTGCGTGAGTGACTGAAACACAAACCCGAGTAAGGGGGTTGTTGCGTATGGGATAAAGAGGACTTGATGCTTTAATGCTATGGTTGGGATTTACCTTAATGATCTTTAGTAGTTGCGGATGCTTGCTAGAGTTCCAATCATAAGTGCATATGATCCAAGTAGAGAACGTATGTTAGCTTATGCCTCTCCCTAAAATAAAATTGCAATAATGATTACCGGTCTAGTTATTGATTGCCTAGGGACAAATAACTTTCTCATAAGAAAAACTCTTTACTAAAACTAATTTAGTTGTGTATTTATCTAAACAACCCCTACTTTTTATTTACTTGCTCTTTATTATCTTGCAAACCTATCAAAAAACACCTACAAAGTACTTCTAGTTTCATACTTTTTCTAGGTAAAGCGAACATCAAGCGTGCGTAGAGTTGTATCGGTGGTCGATAGAACTTGAGGGAATATTTGTTCTGCCTTTAGCTCCTCGTTGGGTTCGACACTCTTACTTATCGAAAGAGCCTACAATTGATCCCCTATACTTGTGGGTTATCACCAAGCGATTGTTTCATACTTTTGACGTTCTCAAACTTTTTCAACTTTCACGCAATACATGAGTGTGAGCCATGGACATAGCACTATAGGTGGAATAGAATATGATGATGGAGGTTGTGTGGAGAAGACAAAAAGGAAGAAAGTCTCACATCGACGCGGCTAATCAACGGGCTATGGAGATGCCCATCAATTGATGTCAATGTGAGGAGTAGTGATTGCCATGCAACGGATGCACTAAGAGATATAAGTGTATGAAAGCTCAAACTGGAAACTAAGTGGGTGTGCATCCAACTTGCTTGCTCATGAAGACCTCGGGCATTTGAGGAAGCCCATCATCGGAATATACAAGCCAAGTTCTATAATGAAAATTCCCACTAGTATATGAAAGTGATAACTCAAGAGACTCTCTATATGAAGAACATGGTGCTACTTCGAAGCACAAGTGTGGTAAAAGGATAGTAACATTTCCCCTTCTCTCTTTTTCTCTCATTTTTTTGTTTTTTTTGTTTTTTTGGTGTGCTTCTTCGGCCTCTTTTTTTATTTAGGCTTCTTTGGCCTCTTTTATTTATTATTAAAGTCTGGAGTCTCATCCCGACTTGTGGGGGAATCATAGTCTCCATCATCCTTTCCTCACTGGGGCAATGCTCTAATAATAATGATCATCACACTTCTATTTACTTACAACTCAATATTACAACTCTATACTAGAACAAAGATATGACTCTATATGAATGCCTCCAGCGGTGTACCGGGATGTGCAATGATCTAGCGTAGCAATGACATCAAAAAACGGACAAGCCATGAAAACATCATGCTAGCTATCTTACGATCATGCAAAGCAATATGACAATGAATGCTCAAGTCATGTATATGATGATGATGGAAGTTGCATGGCAATATATCTTGGAATGGCTATGGAAATGCCATGATAGGTAGGTATGGTGACTGTTTTGAGGAAGGTATATGGTGGGTTTATGGTACCGGCGAAAGTTGCGCGATACTAGAAAGGCTAGCAATGGTGGAAGGGTGAAAGTGCGTATAATCCATGGACTCAACATTAGTCATAAAGAACTCACATACTTATTGAAAAAATCTATTAGTCATCGAAACAAATTACTACGCACATGCTCCTAGGGGGATAGATTGGCAGGAGAAGACCATCGCTCGTCCCCGACCGCCACTCATAAGGAAGACAATCGATAAATAAATCATGCTCCGACTTCATCACATAACGGTTCACCATACATGCATGCTACAGGAATCACAAACTTCAACACAAGTATTTCTACAATCCACAACTACCCACTAGCATGACTCTAATATCATCATCTTTATATCGCAAAACTATTGCAAGGAATCAAACATATCATATTCAGTGATCTGTAAGTTTGATGTAGGATTTTATGACTAACCATGTGAATGACCAATTCCTGTCATCTCTCTAAATATATATAAGTGAAGCAAGAGAGTTTAATTCTGTCTACAAAAGATATGCCCATGCTCTAACAAATATAAGTGAAGCAAAAGAGCATTCTACAAATGGCGGTTTTCTATGTGAAGAGAAACTGGCAATCCAAACTTCAAATGATATAAGCGAAGCACATGAAGCATTCTATAAAGCCATACTCAAAAGATATAAGTGAAGTGCAATGAGCATTCTATAAATCAACCAAGGAATATCTCATACCAGCATGGTGCATAAAAGAAAAGTGAAAACTAAATGCAAAAGATGCTCCAAGATTGCACATATCACATGAATGAAACGAATGTGAAAACATACCGATTCTTGTTGAAGAAAGAGGGGATGCCTTTCGGGGCATCCCCAAGCTTAGACGCTTGAGTCTCCTTGAATATTTACTTGGGGTGCCTAGGGCATCCCCAAGCTTGAGCTCTTGCCTCTTCTTCTTCTCCTCACATCGAGACCTTCTCGATCATCGAACACTTCACCCACACAAAACTTCAATAGAAAACTCGGTAAGATATGTTACTATAATAAAGCAAATCACTAATCTAAGTACTGTTGCAAAACAATTCATATTTTTTATTGTGTCTACTGTAATATAAATTTTCCATGGCTTAATCCACTGATATAAATTGATAGTTTCATCAAAACAAGCAAACTATGCATCAAAAATAGAATCTGTCAAAAACAGAATAGTCTGTAGCAATCTGAACATTCACCATACTTCTGATACTTGAAAAATTCTACCAGACATAGGAAAAATAAAAAATTTGTATAGAAAGACATTGTAAAAAGAATCTGAACCATTTGACGTTCCAGTAACAAATGTAAAATCACGCACTACAGCCAAAGTTTATGTCCTGCACCGTACAAACCAACAAGCAAAGTAAACATCCTAAAGGCAAACCTTGGCACATTGTTTTTATAATACAATGGAATTGTACAAGTGGATAATTATTTTTGTTCAAAAGTTTCTGTAATCAAGATTCAAAAAGTTTCGGTGAGCATGAACAAAGTTCAAGGCTAGCTCCCACTTCAACAATGCTTATCTCTCTCACTTTCACTTTCCTTTTTGAAAAAGTTTTGGGTTCCCCTCTTTATTTTTGTTGTTTTCAAACTATATGAAAGAACTCAACAGAAATAAATGACTCTCTAAAACTTTCGGGCTGTCTCCCTGGCAGCGCTTTCTTTAAAGCCATTAAGCTAGGCATATAGTGCTCAAGTAATGAATCCACCCGGATCCCAAGGTATATCAAAGCCAATTTTAATTAACAATGATTTGTAATTTAGTAGTGAGCACAAAGCAACGTATACCATGTAATGACGAAGTCTAACTCTCTTCCTATGCATCGGCATGTCATAAAAGAACAATTCATGCACACATAGTAAAGGCCAATGCATAGTGTAAATAGTTTCTTGCAATTTTACCATGTTGGAAACATAGAGAGGTGGAGATATAGTTCCTCTCTCATAATAATTGCAAGTAGGGGCAGCAAGCACATGCATATTATATCTATCAAAATCATCATGTGTAATAGTAAAACGCAACCCATCAATATAATCCTTAATAAGGGTAAACTTCTCCGATATAGTGTAGTTCGGAGAATTCAAAAAGATAATAGGACTATCATGCGTGGGTGCAATAGCAACAATTTCATGTTTAACATAAGAAACTATAGCAAGTTCATCTCCATAAGCATAATTCATATTGGCATCTTGGCCACAAGCATAGCAAGCATCATCAAAAAGGGATCATAACAGTCATCATAGCAATCATCCTTCGGTAAGCACAAAGGGAAATTAAACAATGTATGAGTTGAAGAGTTACTCTCATTAGAAGGTGGGCACTCGTAGCTAATCCGCTCTTCCTCCTTTTGTTCTTCGCTCTCCTCATCATCTTTTTCATCCAATGAGCTCACAGTTTCAACAATTTCTTCTTCCATAGACTCCTGCAAAATATTAGTCTCTTCTTGGACAGCGGAGGAGACCTCGATATATGGTTTAACATAGGCATTAGAAGCATAATTCTCATAACAATATTCAAGTATGGCAATATTTTCAGACTTGTAAAGAGTAGCATCATACTTTTCAATCAATGAAGCAATTTCATAAGCACCCTTAAAAGCAATTTCTTCAATTTGTTGAACATCATAGTAATTATAAACACCCTTAGCATAACAAGATACAATTCCATTATCACTATAGAAACATTGGTAGGGAAGGTATTTTCTTTGGGTCTTCAGAACAACAGGTATAATCATATGTTTCGCATAAATTTCAAGCATAGCATTGCAAACGATGAATTTGATCCAGTAAATGTTTCCCTTTTTTAGATATGCGGTGTCGCACATAAAAAGCTTGCTCATCTAAAGATTTGCCCTCAACTAAGCTAGTTGGGGTTTTAGCACGAGCACATAGGGATCGAAGATGATCCAAGTAATAAGCTTCAGGAGTGTGATATATTTTGAGTGGATCTTCAACCATTAGTTCAGTAGGTACAACTAATTTTTTTGGTATTTTGCGTTTCCTACCCATAACTAAAGATAGAAAACAACTAAGAACACTAAATAAAAATTACTTAGTGATAAAGCAAACAAGCACACACGAGAATATTCACCCCACGCTATGGCTCCCCGGCAACGACGCCAGAAAAAGGTATTGATAACCCACAAGTATAGGGGATCGATTGTAGCCTATTTCGATAAGTAAGAGTGTCGAACCCAACGAGGAGCTAAAGGTAGAACAAATATTCCCTCAAGTTCTATCGACCACCGATACAACTCTACGCATGCTTGACGTTCGCTTTACCTAGAACAAATATGAAACTAGAAGTACTTGTAGGAGTTTTTGAATAGGTTTGCAAGATAATAAAGTGCACGTAAATAAAAAGTAGGGGCTATTTAGATAAAGAAACAACTAAGTTAGTTTTAGTAAAGAGCTTTTTGTTACGAGAAAGTTATTTGTCCCTAGAGAAACGATAACTAGACCGGTAATCATTATTGCAATTTTATTTGAGGGAGAGGCATAAGCTAACATATTTTCTCTACTTGGATCATATGCACTTATGATTGGAACTCTAGCAAGCATCCGCAACTACTAAAGATCATGAAGGTTAAATCCAACCATAGCATTAAAGTATCAAGTCCTCTTTATCCCATACGCAAACAACCTACTTACTCGGGTCTGTGCTTCTGTTACTCACGCCACCCACCATAAGCAAATCATGAACATATTGAAAACCCTACAGCGGGAATCCCTCACGCTTGCGTGACACGGAGAGCATCATAGGACGGCACCAATAATAAAACATGCAACTCAAACCAATCACGATCATCAATTAACCCATAGGACAAAACAGATCTACTCAAACATCATAGGATAGCCATACATCATTGGGAAATAATATATAGCGTTGAGCACCATGTTTAAGTAGAGATTACAGCAGGTAAAATAGAGGTTACACCACTACATAGAGGGGGAAAGAGTTGGTGATGATGGCGGTGAAGTTGTTGGTGAAGATTGCGGTGATGATGATGGCCCCCGGTGGCACTCCGGTGCCACCGAAAGCGAGGGGGAGAGGGCCCCCTCCTTATTCTTCTTCCTTGACCTCCTCCCTAGATGGGAGAAGGGTTTTCCCTCTGGTCCTTGGTCTCCATGGCATGGGAGGGGCGAGAGCCCCTCCGAGATTGGATATGTCTCTCTGTCTCTCTCTATTTCCTCGTTCTCAGATTCTTCCCTTTCACCGTTTCTTATATTCCGGAGATCCGTAATTCCGATTGGGCTGAAATTTTAACATGATCTCTATCCGGATATTAGATTTCTTGCAGCGAAATAAGGGCATCAACCGCCTTACGGGGTGGCCACGAGGGTCAGGGGCGCGCCTGCCCCCCTGGGGCGAGCCCCCTGCCTCGTGGCCCCCTCGGGCATCGTCTCGCATGGACTTTTCTTCCCAAAAATCACATATATTCCAAAAAAAATCTCCGTCAGTTTTTATCCCGTTTGGACTCCGTTTGATATGGATATTATGCGAAACAAAAAACATGCAACAAATAGGAACTGGCACTGGGCACTGGATCAATATGTTAGTCCCAAAAATAGTATAAAGAGTTGCCAAAAGTATATGAAAGTTGTAGAATATTGGCATGGAACAATCGAAAATTATAGATACGACGGAGATGTATCACAGGTCCCGGCGATTAATGTCGGGTAGCCGAGCGGGCGGCGTCCGCTGGGCGGTCAAGGGCGCAGAAGCTCAGGCAGTGGCGTGAGAATCGGTGCCGGCGATTAATGCCTGGTAGGCGAGGGGGGCGTGCGTGTAACATCCCAAATTTTCAATTTGGAATGTTATACAATAGATCATATTTGCATATCATATTTTATTGCATTTTGGTTGATCCTAGAAATTTCACGCAACTCAAGGACCCTCGGGGAGAGTTGGGGATTTCGTTATTTTCATATTTGAGTTTTCTCAAATTTTGAAAATAAGATCATTTGATTTTATTTATTTTATCTTTAATTATTTCTATTATAAAAATATGAGGGAGGGAATAAAATGACTTTCCCAACATAAAGAAATATTGAGGATTTAATAAAAAATCAAATAAGATTTTATTTTGGTTTTATTTGATATTTTATTTGAATTTAGGAAAAATGCGGGTTTTTCAAAATTTCATTTAGGCCCCAAATAAATGTTCATCCTGTGCGTCTTGATTTTAGAAGCTAGGGAAAATTTATTTCACGATTTTTTAAGTCCCTTTAGTATTTCTTTTGTTTTTTTTGAGCGTAATTATTTAAAAAACAAAAAAAAGTCCGAACCGACCTACGGGCCGTGTCCGGCCAGGACTCCCTGGCCGAGGCCTTTATATAGCACGCCACCCGGGCCGAGCCAGCCAAATGTCGCCGCCGCCCCAACCCTAACCCTAAGCCGCCCGTGCCGCCGCCGCCTGCCGCCGCCGCCGGAGCCCGCCGCCGACGAGGTCGACTCCGCCGCCGCCGCCGGTTTTTATAGAAAACCGTTGGTTTTCATCGGTTTATTTTCGGGTTTTTTTTAGTTTCGTTTTTTTATAGATCAGTTTTTTTCCAGTTTAGGTTAATTAGCAAGCGTTCGCTCGTTCGTTCGTTTTAACGAACGCGTTCTTTGTTTAGATCCAGATAACGAACGTTCGTTCATTAATCTGTTCGTCGTTTTTCTTTTTCTCGGATTTATTCCGTGATTTTTCTGATCGCGATTTCTGATCTGATTTTCGTTCTAGTATAACTTTTCGCTCATTTATCGGAATCAGGCGATTCAAGCGCCTGGAGTTTCATCTTGAAACCCTCTTTTCGTTTAACCAACTCAAACAAGTTTTTTCCTCTGTAAAATTTTACCTACATCCAGAATAGTAAATGAAGCCTGTTTCTTTTGCCGTTTGTCTTTCGTTGCTTTGTTCGATTTGATTCTTTTGCCAACCGGAGTTCTTAAGTTGAACTTTCTGGTTAGATCTCTTATTTGAGTTTTACCTATGCATTAGTTGAGTAATTATTGAATGCTTCTTTGTTTGCGATAGAGTATCCGGAGTGCGCCGCTTGCTACTTCGAATCGCTAGGTTTTGTGGATCATCAGCAAAGCAAGTAACACTTTGATCATACTTCATATTACCCATTTTTATTGCATTAGATCAATCCTCACACATTGCATGATTAGGATCTAATTAAATTGTGGGTTTGGGAAGTAGATGAGGTAGTACCTATTACCTGTTTATTATCAAACCTTTGGGAGTTACTTCTATGTTTGCTTATTATGCCATGCTATGCTAGTAGGCGTGGATTGGGTGAGTGTATCCATGATAGATGTGAGATTGTTAAATTAATGGTTTATCTAAGGTGGCAACTTAAACACACATCTGGGTGGATTGAGGCACCTGCGTATTCCAGCGATTGCCTGTTTTTCTTTTGGACCACCACCGAGGCTCAAAGGGATCATGAGATTATTCATACTAAAAACTTTCGTGTGTAGCCACAAGCTACTATGGGCTCTAGCATAGTTGATTAAGTTGTGCGAACTCTTACAGTGGTAGACTAGCAGATGTAGGGGAAAGTAGGTGTAACGCTCTACCCGATCGTAAGGTGCTAGCGCGTCTGAAAGACTATGTCTCGGTCATCCATTTCTCAGACACCATATAGTGTGAGAATCCCAACGGAGGAGATCGAGTCTTGTGGCGAAAAGTGCGCAAACCTCTACAGAGTGTATAAACTAATCATGGTTAGTCGTGTCCCCGATTAGAGTATCTGGTACTTGGATTATCATGTGAATCTCATCATGTTACTCTAATCAATTTTGTTGGGTTTTAATGATGATGTTTAATTGGGATTGAGAGGGTGTCTACACTCTCAATATTTAACCACCACCATGATAGTTAAATAAAATGTATTCCTTTGCAGTAGGGAAAAATTGTCTTTACACAAAATTGTAACCATAGAGCTTTCCACCAACCAAATATGCATGTAGCATAGTCTATATCTTCATTGCTCTCTATGTGTTACATTGCCAGCATATTCCATGTGCTGACCCGTTTCGGGCTGCAACATTCATGTTGCAGACTTTTCAGACGACGAGTAAGGTGCCTTTAGGTCATGGTTCTGTACTCAGTGATGCTGTTGGAGTTGATGGACTCACTTATCTTCCAAGCCTTCCGCTGTTATCGTTATTAGATGGCCTTAAGCCATATTTATTGTAATAAGTTCTCTTTTGAGACACACGATGTAATAAGTGTGTGATTGCTACTCTGTTATAAATCCTTCAAGTACTGTGTGGTGTCAGCATTACTGATCCAGGGATGACACCGGAGCACAGAGATTGGACCGTTTGAGGTCTGGTCGCTACAAGATGGTATCAGAGCACACACTGACTGTAGGACACGACCGCTAAGCTAAAGCCCTAGATCACTACTCACTCTTCTCATTCTGACTCCTCATCTTTTCTACTCTTTTAGGATGGCAGATGCAAGGAACAAGTTCACGCAACCGGATGAAGATACACCCTTTGGACGTCACTTGAAGGAAGTCACCAGATATCTGAACATAGGTGTACCAAGCTTCACCGGAACCTACAACGCCACTTTACCTGAAGAGGAGCGCTGGATGATTCAAGTTCAAGTTCCAGGAAGGACGTTCATGCCAGTCACTGGGCCCATAGAGTTTTCCTTTGATGCACCAACCTGGAGTCTAGGAAATAGCATGGCACCTCACATCGCCATGGGACGCATTGGAGAAGTTTACTGCAGTGATCTCAAGGATACTATCTACCAGATTTGTGGGCGCCAAGACGAGCACTGGGGGATGATCAGCACCAGGAAGGATAGATCAATTGCAGCTTTTATCCAAGAGTTAAACCAGCACATCCGACGTCAGGAGAACCAGATGTGCGCAGATATGATAGATCTGCAGAAGGCAAGCACAAGAATCAAGGAACTGGAGGAAGAACTCAAGGCTACACGTGAAGATTATGAAGAGGAAATCGAAGTATTAGTGGATAAGAATGCCGACCTAACAATGAAGATCAGAATATTTATGGGAGGCCCTACACCAGTAGAAGAAGATGAAGAACCCAAGGAGATTCGCTCGGAAGACTACATCATCATCGACGACACCGACTCAGAACCAGATGATAGCGATGATGACTATGTTGATGAAGCTGGAGCAGATATCATGGAGTCTACAACTGAAGAATATTTCTAGTATACCACCCCATCAGTAGTAGTAGTCCACCATGTAAATATATTAGTCCAAGCACTTTTGCGATAGTTAGATCGATTGTATGCCCTTGTTTGATTGAACGAAGTGAATTGTTTGCTTTTGCCTCACGTGCATATGGGTAGTGTTTTATCTCTAGACCCCTCTCTATTCTTAAATCTAATCTTTTCTAAACCCTCAGATGCCTCCGAGACGTGACTCCGGATTTACCTTCCCACCGGAGCTCACTTAGTTGATCCAATAGCAGAACACGTTGATGCAGTTGCTAGTCCAGAATCAGAATCAGGGGAACAACAACAACAACAACAACAACCCACCACCACCACCACCACCACATGTTGACCACTTAGCCCGTTTTCTTAGGCTGAACCCGTCGGTGTTTTCCAGTAGCACCGAGCCTATAGTAGCAGATGATTGGCTCCGCAAGACAGCAAGGGAGTTGTCCACAGCCGGATGCATAGATGCAGAAAAGGTGAAGTTTGCCACACATCAGCTTGACGGACCCGCAGCATCCTGGTGGGAGAATTTCACAGCCATTTCTCTATTGACACTGTCACATGGGACCAGTTCCAGCAGGCTTTCCGTACTGCCCATGTTTCGGCAGGAGCTATGGCCATGAAGAAGCGTGAGTTTAGCAACTTGTGCCAAGGAGGACAGACAGTTGGCCAGTATGTGGAGGACTTCAGTAATCTAGAACGTTATGCCCCAGATGACGTTGCTACGGATGCAGCTAAGTAGGAGAAGTTTCTGGAAGGACTGAATGATGAGTTGAGCATGCAGTTGATGGTAGCAACATTCAACAACTACCAGGAGTTGGTAGATCGTGCTCTTATGATTGAAGGGAAGCAGCAGCAGATTG
This sequence comes from Triticum urartu, assembly GCF_003073215.2. Lineage (NCBI taxonomy): Eukaryota > Viridiplantae > Streptophyta > Magnoliopsida > Poales > Poaceae > Triticum > Triticum urartu. The sequence goes on from NC_053023.1 coordinate 258,709,581, forward strand.
AGAATCGCAAGAGGAAGTATGGACAAGGGAAGTACAATTCAGGAGCTCAGCAGAAGCCACGTTTTACCCCTAGACCGGGAGGACATTTTCATCATACCCATGGAGGAGGTAGCTCGCACAATCATAATGGCCCCAAGAATGGTAATGGGAATGGAGGAAGCAACGGCCAGAATCGTACCAACCCATCAACCCCAGCCAAAAGAGACCTGAGCCAAGTCATTTGCTTTAAGTGCCAGAAGACTGGACATTATGCCAATGAATGTCCTGAATCTGAGAATGGCAATGGCAATGGAAGCTCTAGGAAGAAGCCGAACCCTTTCAATAGGGGACAGGTGAACCACGTTAACGTGGAGGAGGTTGAAGAGCAGCCGGATGCAGTAATCGGTAAGTTTTTGGTTAAGTCATTTACTGCACTCGTTCTTTTCGATACTGGTGCATCGCATTCATACATATCAAGGGGATTTGCGGATAAGCATAACCTGCCCACCAAAGTTCTTAGAACACCTATGTTAGTAAGCTCACCAGGGGCGGAGTATATGGCTAGTAAGGGATGTTTTCAAGTGCCATTGAGTATAGGTAGGCATGTGTTTCCCTCGGATTTTGGATTCACAAGGTTTGGATGTAATTCTGGGTATGGATTGGCTGTCGATGTATGGAGGAAACATGATTGCACTAGTAAGTCAATTTTGCTTACCACTCCAGAAGGGAGAAGGATCAAGTATGTATCCCGACATGTGCCTAAAAGGACTCAAGTAAATTGTTTAACCGGAGTAGTGCAGGAGGAAGTACCAGTAGTGAAGGATTTCCCTGAAGTAGTTCCAGAAGAGTTGCCAGGCATGCCACCGGATAGAGATATTGAGTTTTTGATTGAGCTTTTGCCAGGCACAGGGCCAATATCAAAGAGACCATATAGGATGCCTGCAAAGGATTTCTCGGACACGTTATATCTGGAGAAGGTATAGCAGTAGATCCCAGTAATGTTGATACCGTGACCAAGTGGGAAGCACCAACCACCGTGGGAGAGATCCGGAGTTTTCTTAGACTCACAGGATACTACCGGGGGTTTATTGAGAATTTCTCAAAAATTGCGAAGCCTATGACGGAGTTGTTTAAGAAGGATACCAAGTTCATATGGACGGAGGAATGTGAGGCTAGTTTTCAGGATTTGAAGAAACGTTTGGTTACCTCACCCGTGTTGATTTTACCGGACCAGACCAAGGATTATGAGGTGTATTGCGACGCTTCACGACGAGGACTTGGAGCAGTGCTTATGCAGGAAGGCAGAGTTGTTTCATATGCCTCATGACAGCTTAAGCCTCATGAGTTGAATTATTCCATGCATGATTTGGAGTTAGCAGCCGTAGTGCGTGCATTGAAGACTTGGAGACATTTTCTGATTGGAAACCATTGCGAGGTGTACACGGATCACAAGAGTTTGAAGTCTATTTTCACATAGAAGGAGTTGAACCTCATACAAAGGAGATGGTTGGAGCTCATCAAGGATTATGATGTGAAATTGCATTATCACCCCGGAAAGGCTAACATAGTAGCTGACGCATTAAGCCGTAAGAGCCATGTCAACACCCTAATGACGGGAGATTTACCAGGGGAGTTAGCCGAAAATCTTCGAGAGCTATGTTTGGAAATAGTTCCAAGAGGCTATGTAGCAGCATTGGAGATTCAGTCTACTTTAATGGATAAGATCAGAGAAGCTCAAAGGACTGACAAGGAAATTGCTTCCATTAAGGAGAAAATGAACAAAGGAAAAGCTAAGGGATTTCCTGAGGATGAGCACGATACCTTATGGTTTGAAGACCGTGTCTATGTACCAAATGATCCGGAGATCAGGAAGTTAATTTTACAAGAGGCCCATGATTCACCATACTCGATTCACCCAGGAAATACCAAGATGTATTTGGATTTGAAGGATATTTTCTGGTGGACCGGAATGAAGAAGGATATTGCTAAGTATGTAGCAGTTTGTGATGTATGTCAGAGAGTGAAGGCAGAGCATCAGAAGCCAGCAGGATTGCTACAACCATTGCCGATACCCGAATGGAAGTGGGATAAGCTAGGCATGGATTTCATCACAGGATTGCCCAGAACACGTTCAAGCTATGACTCGATATGGGTTGTAGTCGATCGTTTGACAAAGGTAGCTCATTTCATTCCAGTGAAGACTACCTATACCAGTGCAAAGTTGGCAAAGATATACATGACTAGGATCGTATGTCTGCATGGAGTTCCAAGGAGCATTGTATCGGATAGAGGAACCCAGTTTACCTCAAAGTTCTGGAATCAGTTGCATGAGACTTTGGGAACTAGACTAGAGTTTAGCACAGCTTTCCACCCACAGACAGATGGACAGACCGAGAGAGTAAATCAGATTTTGGAGGATATGCTAAGAGCTTGTGCGCTAGATTATGGATCTAGTTGGGATGAGAATTTGCCATATGCAGAGTTCTCTTACAACAACAGCTATCAATCCAGTTGAAGATGGCCCCTTTCGAAGCCTTGTACGGAAGGAGGTGCAGGACCCCATTGTCCTGGGATGAAGTTGGAGATCGCCAGTTGTTTGGACCGGATCTGATAAAGGAATCTGAACAGAAAGTGAAATTAATTCGTGACAGGCTGAAGGTAGCTCAATCCAGGCAGAAGAGTTATGCAGATTCTAAACGTAAGGAGACAGTTTACGAAGTCGGAGACCGAGTCTATCTTCGAGTATCACCACTTCGAGGAGTTAAGCGCTTTGGAGTTAAGGGAAAGTTAGCACCACGTTTTGTAGGCCCATACCAAGTTTTGGAGCATATGGGAGAAGTTGCCTATAAGTTGGAATTGCCCGAAGGATTGTCAGGAGTTCACAACGTGTTCCATGTATCCCAGTTGAAGAAGTGCCACGCAGAGATGGCCGACATACCGCTGACAGATACGGTACCACTGGAAGCAATTCAGTTGGACAGTGATTTGACCTATGAGGAGAAACCAGTTAAGATTCTAGAGTACGCCAGTCGAGTCACCCACAGTAAGGTTATCAAGTTTTGCAAGGTTCAGTGGAGCCACCACACGGAGGATGAAGCCACCTGGGAACGAGAGGAAGATTTGATGAAGGACCACCCTCACCTATTTTCTAGCCAACCCGAATCTCGAGGGCGAGATTCATCTTAAGGGGGTTAGGTTTGTAACATCCCAAATTTTCAATTTGGAATGTTATACACTAGATCATCATTGCATATCATATTTATTGCATTTTGGTTGATCCTAGAAATTTTCCGCAACTCAAGGACCCTCGGAGAGAGTTGGGGATTTCGTTATTTTCATATTTGAGTTGTCTCAAATTTTGAAAATAGGATCATTTGATTTTATTTATTTTATCTTCAATTATTTCTATTACAAAAATATGAGAGAGGGAATAAAATGACTTTCCCAAAATAAAGAAATATTGAGGATTTAATAAAAAAATCAAATAAGATTTTATATGATTTTATTTGCTATTTTATTTGAATTTAGGAAAAATGTGCGTTTTTCAAAATTGCATTTAGGCCCCAAATAATTTTTCATCCTGTGTGGCTTCATTTTTGAAGCCGGGGAAAATTTATTTCAGGATTTTTGGAGTCCGTTTAGTAGTCCTTTTGTTTTTTTTCCGAGCGTAAGTTTTTTAAAAAAAACGTCCGAACCGACCTACGGGTCGTGCTAGGCCCGGACTCCCCCGGACCCAGCCTTTATAAGCCACCGGCCCACCTCGGGCCGAAACCCTAGACGCCGCCCGCCGCCGCCGACGCCGCCGCCCGCCGCCGCCCCGCCGGACCCCGCCGCCGCCACCCGCGCCCGACGCCGCCGCCGCCGCCCCGCCGGACCCCCCCCCCCCGCCGCCACCTCGCTGGAGCCGCCGCCGTCGTCCTGCCGCCCGAGGTTTACCTCGATCCAGCCGCCGGTTTTCCGGAAAAAAACTTTCAGTTTTCGTCGGTTTTTTGTTTTTGTTTCATTTTTCTTTAGATCAGTTTTTTCCCGGTTTATGCTAATTAGCGAGTGTTCGCTCGTTCGTTCGTTTTAATGAACGTGTTCTTCATTTAGATTCAGTTAACGAACATTCGTTCGTTAGACTGTTCGTCGTTTTTCTTTTTCTCGGATTAAATCCGCGATTTTCTGATCGCGATTTCTGATCCGATTTTCGTTTTAGTTTATCTTTTCGCTCGTTTATCGGAATCAGGCGATTCAAGTGCCTGGAGTTCATCTCGAAACCCTCTTTCCGTTTAACCAACTTAAACAAGTTTTTGCCACTGTAAAAATTGCCCTACGTCCAGAATAGTAAACGAAGCCTGTTTCTTTTGTCGCTTGTCTTTCGTTGCTTCGTTCGATTCGATTCCTTTTTGCCAATCGGAATTCTTAAGTTGAACTTTCTGGTTAGATCTCTTAATCAAGTTTTACCTGTGCATTAGCTGAGTACTTATTGTATGCTTGTTTGTTTGCGATAGAGTACCCGGAGTGCGCCGCCTGTTACTTCGAATCGCTAGGTTTCCCGAATCATCAGCAAGGCAAGTAACACTTTGACCATACCTCCTACTACCCAGTTTTATTAGATCATTCCTTACACACTGCATGATTAGGATCTAATTAAATTGTGGGTTTGGGAAGTAGTTGAGGTAGTACCTATTACCTGTCTAATTATCAAACCTTTGGAAGTTACTTCTACGTTTGCTTATTATTGCTATGCTATGCTAGTAGACGTGGATTGGGTGAGTGTATCCATGACAGATGTGAGCTTTGTTAATTAATGGTTTACTTAAGGTGGCAACCTAAACACACATCTGGGAGGATTGAGGCACCTGGGTATTCCAGGATTGCCTGTTTTCTTTTGGACCGCCACCCAGGCTCAAAGGGATCATGAGATTTTTCATGCTAGAAACTTCCGTGTGCAGCCACAAGCTATTATGGGCTCTAGCATAGTTGACTAAGTCGTGCGAACTCTTAAATGGTAGACTAGCAGATGTAGGGGATGTAGGTGGTACGGTCTACCCATCGTAAGGTGCTAGCGCTTCTGAAAGACTATGTCTCGGTCATCCGTTTCTCAAACACCGTGTAGTGCGAGAAACCAAACGGAGGCGATCGAGTCTTGTGGGGAAAAGTGCGCAAACCTCTGCAGAGTGTATAAACTAATCATGGTTAACCGTGTCCCCGGTTATGGACATCTTGAGTATCTAGTACCTGGATTGTCATGTGAATCTCAACATGTTACTCTAAAGATTAATTTTGTTGGGTTTGTTTAATGATGATGTTTAATTGGGATTGAGAATGCTGTCAACCATTCTCAATGTTTAACAACCACCATAATAGTTAAATAAATTTATTCCTTTGCAGTAGGGAAAAATTGGCTTTACGCAAAACGGTAACCATAGAGCTTTCCACCAGCCAAATATGCATATAGTATAGTTGTTTCATTACATTATTCTCTATGTGTTACATTGCCAGCATATTCCATGTGCTGACCCGTTTTCGGGCTGCAACTTTAATGTTGCAGACTTTTCAGACGACGATTAAGGAGTTTTAGGTCGTGGTTCTATACTCAGTGATGCCGTTGGAGTTGATGGACTCACTTATCTTCCAAGCCTTCCGCTGTTATCGTTATTAGATGGCCTTAAGCCATGATTATTGTAATAAGTTATCTTTGGAGACACTCGATGTAATAAGTGTGTGATTGCTACTCTGCTATAAATCCTTCAAGTACTGTGTGGTGTCAGCATTACTGATCCAGGGATGACATCGGAGCACAGAGATTGGACCGTTTGAGGTCTGGTCGCTACATTTGAAGCGCAGAAGTTTGTCGGGACCGAAAGCTTCAAGATATGGCAGATAAGGATGCGGGATTTATTGGTGCAATAGGGATGCTTGAAGTCATTGCAGAAATTTAAGCCAGTTAAGATGGAAGTATTATGTGATGGATGGGAATTCGTCAAAGATGATTTGGGAGCCTGGAATGCATTGCACAAAGAGGATCATGCATACACAGGGCGTCAAGGCAATGCACAGACGTGCAAGGCGAACACGACGCAGGGTGGAGCATGACCGTAGTCAGATAATTTCGGCTGGGTCGGATGGGATTGTCTGATGGACTGACGTGAATGTTGGTCAAAGCAGAAGACGGTGGTGATTTCGGCGACAACGACATAGGAGCATGATGCTGATGGTGGCCGACTTCTAGGGCGTGGAAATACGTGGTGCAGGCCTGAGGGCTTGTGCGGCTTCGACGAGACTATGATGCAGGGTTTATTCAAGGTGGTGTACACAAGGAGCTTGAAGTCAACTGGGCGTGAGGGTGGACTGATCATCTACCATGGAGTCATGTTGAAGGTGGAGCTAGAGTCTAGCGAAAGACTTCACTCTATGCAGATGGAGGGGCTACGGCGTAAATGCATGAAGAGTCGAAGCCTATTTCAGTGGGATAGCGAGAGACACACGGATCAGACTGGGGCCCAATGGTCTGATGAAGGCGTGGTACTCGACATCGGTCGGTGATGATCGATGATTCTCTGCTGTGCGGGTTGAGTGGCGTGGGTTCGCGACCTTAGGAGACTCGACCAGGACAGCAGAGACTCGACGCGGTGATAGCGGCGAGGCGTGCGGTAAGCACGGGACACAGCGACAGGCCAAGGCACTGGTGGTCAGACATGTGGTCAGACAAATTGTGCAAGGGGTGCTGAAGCAGTGTTGATGAGTACCGGATTCAAGTTGGTGACTGGTCTATCAGTGTCGGAAGATGGATAGGAGTTAACCATGGAGAATCTGAGAAAGTGCCAGAGAGTCTGAAATTGTCAAAAGCTAAGAGAGTACACGCCCGTATATTCTGTGGTGCTCGGTGCACATGGCAAAGTGCGGATGACAAGACAGAAGGAGGCAGAGTGCTATGGCTGTGGGACATGTCAAAGACTAACCGGGAAAAAAAGATGAGACAACTGTGAATTTGACTCAGGGTGACACAGGGCAATGGTGAAATTCCTTCAAGTTTCAAAAAGGCGGTCAAGGAAGAGCGGTGATGTTGAGTTCACGTAACTCTTATATGTGGCATCCAATACCTGAGTTGTTCACTTTCATGCAGACAATGGTCGGTTTGTGATGGCGTTGAACGGAAACTCCGGAAGTTGGGAGCACAAAGTAGAGTAATGAGAAACTTAATTTTTGCTCGAGTATTGACTGTGAAGAAGACGAGAAGAGACTACAGTTGCAGGTGGAGTCACATGGAGTCTGGGAGTAGCAGGGGAGCTCATGGCGTATCTCAAGTTCAGCGTACATGGAGGTTCGACGCATGGATGAACCCAAGGTGGTGAAGAATATCCGCCAAGGTGGAGTTTGTTAGAATTGTGTCGAATATTATTGTACAAGGTATGTTACAATTGGACTTAGATTTGGACGTGTGTAGACAGGGTAGGAGTTGTGTCCTAATAGGACACTTGTATCCTAGGCCTCTCATATATAGCGGGGGTAGACACACGATGTAAAATATGCCAACATAATAGCACAGGCGTGCAAGGGGGAGCCAGCGGCGTGTGCCGGCGCCTGGGTGGCCGGTGTACGGTATTGTGATGGTGTCATGGGAGGAGCGCCCGTAGTCATGCCCCAGGGATGTAGCCATGATGGTGAATCTCGTTAACAAATCTCGGTGTCATACTGATGTGATTGCTTGGTCCTCGGTAGATCGACGGTGCGCCTCAGATTTATTCTAATACTTTCTCATCATACATCAGGGTACGATATAGATATGAGACATGGTGCAACTTTACCATGCATTCCTAGCTACTATAACTCTCTACCTAGTGGGCACCACACATTGACCGTTTGCATTGACCCCATATAGCTCTTACAACTCTACTTTTTAGAGCACGCATGATTTTGTACATATCTCTCTCTCCCTCTCTCCGCGCGCATGCCTGTGTGTATCTATGAAGTCTAAGCACTGTTGCACATAGCTAGCATGTTTTGTTGACTGTACTTGAACCATTTGCAAGCTAGCGCCGGTGCAAGATAGCAAGCATTTAATCTAGCCTGTGACTTGTTTCTGTTCATTTGGATCTATCATACATGATTTATGAATGACTACCATATACAGATAACTATTCAAGATACTCCATTTAGCTACTATACTTACAATAATAGTTCAACAGTGCCACGTTTATCCTGTACATTATTTATTGCAAAACAAATACACGTGATATAATTCATACTCCAAAATACTACAGTTCTATGCATCAGTACCTTTAATAATAAAACACATGTACACAGGTTTAATTATTAGCAGTTAACGTATACAAACATATTTGCAGGTCAACGTGCCAAACAATTGTTACTACAACATTGTGAATGTTAGATGTGGGCATTGCACGATGGTTCTCTCCATGGATCTTGGACCTTTCCACCAAGCAAGCACGGCTCAAGAACACCAGGTCTAGAATGCAAACGGTTCTAATAAATTGTGGATCCACAAATATAACAGCAAGAGTTATTGTGGCACTATGTATATGTGTGTTTACTAGGTTATATAAATATCTAATAGGACGCTTAATTGTTTCTTTTGCCCTAGATGACTACTTCACCCGGGTTTATAAGGCCTAGTATGTATTTCGAGATTTACTATCGCCATCAGTTAGACCAACAATATATAAGATGTGTGCCACAAAAAGTATAGTGATGAGTTTATATTTAAAAGAAGATTCTAACAGTATGATTTCATGGCATATATATGCTGCGCACCACGCCCATGCTCCTACGACGCGTCGCTCCGGCGCCCACAGCCACCCCCGCCGCAGCAGCTTCCGTCTAGATCCAAGCACAGGCGTGCTCCCCACCATCACCGCTCGTCCCCCCTGGTTTCCCCTACCCGCAGAAGCTCCTGGGTGTCTCAGCAACCCCCACTTCGCCACGACCGGTGGCTGACTCGCCAGATCTGGAATCGCCGGCCTGGGTGGCGGTCGACTCGGGCTCCTCGTTCGCCGTCGACTCCCAGCTCGAGGCCCCCGTGGCTGGCGCTTGTGTAGGGCTACCTCGCTCGGTCAGCTTTGCCATTAATGTGGAAGTGCTGGACTCAACTCCACTCCCCCCCCCCCCCATTCATGGCACGCACAGCCCCTACCTTAAGACGGCTTCTGCAGGCGCCTTCAAGACCTGCCGGCGTGCGGCGCGGACGTCTCGTCGCTCGAGCCCCGAGCCTGCCGCTTCCCCCGGAGCGAGCTATGAAGAGGGATTGCACATAGTAAAGTCGGCGTACTGGTGGAGGGCGCTCCCCAGCTACCAAAATTCAAGACAGAGGAGGGCAGCGTCCTCTTATTCCCCTCCGAAGCGCAAAGATTTTGTCAAGCATCGCCACCGCATCTGCCATCGCTGCCTGGACAAAGGCCAATGCAAAGCTGCCTGTCGGAACCCTCTCAGATGTCGAGCCCGTCGACGTTGCGGACACCGCGCTCGTGACTGCCCTGCCTCGCCACCCTCCAAGCCATCCCCACCAAGCGGTCCCTTGCCATCTACAGTTGCCGTGGCAACGCCGCGGTCAGTTCCAGCTGCAACTGCGTCTCCGCGCCCGGCTGTTGCTGCAGCTATGCCACCACGAGTCGGAGACCCGAGCCTGCGCCCGGAGGAGGGGCATGTCGTCATCACCTCCACGCAGGCCATGGAGGATGCTGCTGCTTCCCTTGCCACCCTAGGCGCCTTTGTGTGGCTTGGAGGCAACCGTCTGCGAGTTAGTGGCGCGGAGATCAGGGACGCCATCGCCAGCGAGTTCTTCATCGACCGCAACTACATCAAGGTGGTCCCTCACTTCCCAGAAGATTTCTTCGTGCTCTTCACGCATCCGCACCATCGTGACCAAGTCACGGCGTCTCCAGGCCGATTCAGCCGCAACGGTCTCAACATCCATGCCACCAACTGGAGGCCCGAAGAAAATGCCGACTCGGTGGAGGCGTACTACCACGTGCACCTCTGCATTGAGAACTTGCCTCTCAACGCCTAGTGCGATGAGGTCGCAGAGCAGGTGCTCGGACCTAATACTTTCCTTCACTACTTCGATGTGGCCACCGTGAAGAGAGAAGATTCATCCTCATTCAACTTGTGGGTGTGGTCTGCAAATCCCTCGGCCATCCCCAAGGTTCTTCGGCTCACGATCACTGGCAAACAAGCGGCGGGCTACAGCAAAGGCCCGAGCGCTGTGATAGGCCGACGCAGCCTCAAGCGGCGCGTCTTGGTGCACCTTGAAACGGTGGAAGACTTCACCCCCGATGCCAGTGGCGTCATCCCACGTCGCCCTCGCTCCTCACACCCGTTCACCTGGCACTACGGTGTGATCGACGGCGAATCAAGAATGCACGACCACCTGGAGGTTGCTGGGCGAAGAAGGGAAGACGACCAAGACCGCGACCGCCGCGATGACGATGATGACCGTGGACACCGGAGCCGCGAGGATCGCTCCTCCTCCTGGCGAGATCGCTTCTTCCGCAGCCACTCACGCGCTCCGGAACGCCGCGAGGACGAGGGCCGCCATGTCTCCCGGGACGGCCACCGCAAAGACCGGGGAGGCCGCCGCGACGACCAGCCGGCCGGGATGGACGACGGAGGTGCACCGAAGCCGCCGACGCATGCAAGATCGACTGGAAGCAGGTCTAGTGCCTTCCTGATGGCGTTGTCATCCCGGCTTCGGGCAGGAGTTGCTACCTCTTGAGCACTGCGTTGGTTTTCCCCGAAGAGGAAGGGATGATGCAGCAAAGTAGCGTAAGTATTTTCCCTCAGTTTTTGAGAACCAAGGTATCAGTCCAGTAGGAGGCTACGCGCGAGTCCCTCGCACCTGCACAAAACAAATAAATCCTCACAACCAACGCAAATAGGGGTTGTCAATCCCTATAAGGCCACTTACGAGAGTGAGATCTGATAGATATGATAAGATAATATTTTTGGTATTTTTATGATAAAAGATACAAAGTAAAATAAAGGCAAAGTTAATAGCAAAGGAAATAACTAAGTAGTAGGAGATCAATATGATAAAGATAGACCCGGGGGCCATAGGTTTCACTAGTGGCTTCTCTCGAGAGCATAAGTATTCTACGGTGGGTGAACAAATTACTGTTGAGCAATTGACAGAATTGAGCATAGTTATGAGAATATCTAGGTATGATCATGTATATAGGCATCACGTCCGAGACAAGTAGACCGACTCCTGCCTGCATCTACTACTATTACTCCACTCATCGACCGCTATCCAGCATGCATCTAGAGTATTAAGTTAAAAACAGAGTAACGCCTTAAGCAAGATGACATAATGTAGAGGGATAGACTCATGCAATATGAAGAAAACCCCATCTTGTTATCCTCGATGGCAACAATACAATACGTGCCTTGCTGCCCCTACTATCACTGGGAAAGGACACCGCAAGATTGAACCCAAAGCTAAGCACTTCTCCCATTGCAAGAAAGATCAATCTAGTAGGCCAAACCAAAATGATAATTCGAAGAGACTTGCAAAGATAACCAATCATACATAAAAGAATTCAGAGAAGATTCAAATATTATTCATAGATAGACTTGATCATAAACCCACAATTCATCGGTCTCAACAAATACACCGCAAAAAGAAGATTACATCAAATAGTTCTCCACAAGAGAGGGGGGACAATGTATTGAGATCCAAAAAGAGAGAAGAAGCCATCTAGCTAATAACTATGGACCCGTAGGTCTGAGCTAAACTACTCACACTTCATCGGAGAGGCTATGGTGTTGATGTAGAAGCCCTTCGTGATTGATGCCCCCTCCGGCGGAGCTCCGGAACAGGCCCCAAGATGGGATCTCGTGGATACAGAAAGTTGTGGCGGTGGAATTAGGTTTTTGGCTCCGTATCTAATTGTTTGGGGGTATGTAGGTATATATATGAGGAAGGAGTACGTCGGTGGAGCAACAGGGGGCCCACGAGGGTGGAGGGCACGCTTGGTGGGGGTGGGTGCGCCCCCTACCTCGTGGCCTCCTGTTTCCTTTCTTGACGTACGGTCCAAGTCTCCCGGTTCTTGTTCATTGAGAAAATCACGCTCCCGAAGGTTTCATTCCGTTTGGACTCCGTTTGATATTCCTTTTCTTCGAAACCCTAAAACAGGCAAAAAAACAGCAATTCTGGGTTGGGCCTCTGGTTAATAGGTTAGTCCCAAAAATAATATAGAAGTGGATAATAAAGCCCAATAATGTCCAAAACAGTAGATAATATAGCATGGAGCAATCAAAAATTATAGATACGTTGGAGACGTATCAAGCATCCCCAAGCTTAATTCCTGCTCTTCCTCGAGTAGGTAAATGATAAAAACAGAATTTTTGATGCGGAGTGCTACTTGGCATAATTTTAATGTAATTCTTCTTAATTGTGGTATGAATATTCAGATCCGAAAGATTCAAGACAAAAGTTCATATTGACATAAAAATAATAATACTTGAAGCATACTAACAAAGCAATTATGTCTTCTCAAAATAATATGGCTAAAGAAAGTTATCCCTACAAAATCATATAGTCTGGCTATGCTCTATCTTCACCACACAAAATATTTAAATCATGCACAACCCCGATGTCAAGCCAAGCAATTGTTTCATACTTTTGACATTCTCAAAACTTTTTCAATCTTCACGCAATACATGAGCGTGAGCCATGGATATAGCACTATAGGTGGAATAGAGTAGTGGTTGTGGAGAAGACAAAAAGGGAGAAGATAGTCTCACATCAACTAGGCATATCAACGGGCTATGGAGATGCCCATCAATAGATATCAATGTGAGTGAGTAGGGATTGCCATGCAACGGATGCACTAGAGCTATAAATATATGAAAGCTCAAAAAGAAACTAAGTGGGTGTGCATCCAACTTGCTTTCTTATGAAGACCTAGGGCATTTTGAGGAAGCCCATCATTGGAATATACAAGCCAAGTTCTATAATGAAAGATTCCCACTATTATATGAAAGTGACAACATGAGAGACTCTCTACTATGAAGATCATGGTGCTACTTTGAAGCACAAGTGTGGTAAAAGGATAGTAACATTGTCCCTTCTCTCTTTTTCTCTCATTTTTTTCTTTTTTTATTTGGGCCTTTTCTCTTTTTTTTCTTTTTTATGGCCTCTTTTATTTCTCTTTTTTTTATTTTTCGTCCGGAGTCTCATCCCGACTTGTGAGGGAATCATAGTCTCCATCATCCTTTCCTCACTGGGACAATGCTCTAATAATGATGATCCTCACACTTTTATTTTTCTTACAACTCAATAATTACAACTCGATACTTAGAACAAAACATGACTCTATATGAATGCCTCTGGCGGTGTACCGGGATATGCAATGATGCATGAGTGACACGTATGAAAGAATTATGAATGGTGGCTTTGCCACAAATACGATGTCAACTACATGATCATGCTAAGCAATATGACAATGATGGAGTGTGTCATGATAAACGGAACGGTGGAAAGTTGCATGGCAATATATCTCAGAATGGCTATGGAAATGCCATAATAGGTAGGTATGGTGGCTGTTTTGAGGAAGGTATATGGTGGGTGTATGATACCGGCGAAAGGTGCGCGGTATTAGAGAGGCTAGCAAAGGTGAAAGGGTGAGAAAAGTGTGTATAATCCATGGACTCAACATTAGTCATAAAGAACTCATATACTTATTGCAAAAATCTACAAGTTATCAAAGCAAAGTATTACGCGCATGCTCCTAGGGGGATAGATTGGTAGGAAAAGACCATCGCTCATCCCTGACCGCCACTCATAAGGAAGACAATCAAAAAATAAACCATGCCCGGACTTCATCACATAACGGTTCACCATACGTGCATGCTACGGGAATCACAAGCTTCAACACAAGTATTTCTCAAATTCACAACTACTCAACTAGCATAACTTTAATATCACCATCTTTATATCTCAAAACAATTATCAAGCATCAAACTTCTCATAGTATTCAACACACTCATAAGAGAATTTTTTATATTCTTGAATACCTAGCATATTAGGATTTAAAGCAAATTACCATGCTATAAAGACTCTCAAAATAATATAAGTGAAGCATGAGAGATCAATAGTTTCTATAAAACAAATCCACCACCGTGCTCTAAAAGATATAAGTGAAATACTAGAGCAAAATTATATAACTCAAAAGATATAAGCGAAGCACATAGAGTATTCTAACAAATTCCAAATCATGTATGGCTCTCTCAAAAGGTGTGTACAGCAAGGATGATTGTGGTAAACTAACAAGCAAAGACTCAAATAATACAAGACGCTCCAAGCAAAACACATATCATGTGGCGAATAAAAATATAGCTCCAAGTAAAGTTATCGATAGAAGTAGACGAAAGAGGGGATGCCTTCCGGGGCATCCCCAAGCTTTCGATTTTAGGTGTCCTTAGATTATCTTGGGGGTGCCATGGGCATCCCCAAGATTAGGCTCTTTCCACTCCTGGTTCCATAATCCATCAAATCTTTACCCAAAATTTGAAAACTTGACAACACAAAACTTAAAGTAGAAAATCTCGTGAGTTCCGTTAGCGAAAGAAAATAAAAGAACACTTCAAGGTAAGGTAATGAACTCATTCTTTATTTATATTGGTGTTATACCTACTGTATTCCAACTTATCTATGGTTTATAAACTATTTTACTAGCCATAGATTCATCAAAATAAGCAAACAACACACGAAAAACAGAATCTGTCAAAAACAGAACAGTCTGTAGTAATCTGTAGCTAGCGCAAGATCTGGAACGCCAAAAATTCTAAAATAAATTTTTGGACGTGAGTAATTTATCTATTAATCATCTGAAAAAATAATTAACTAAATATCACTTTCCAAATAAAAATTTCAGTAGTTCTCGTGAGCGCTAAAGTTTCTGTTTTTTACAGCAAGTTCAACAAGACTTTCCCCAAGTCTTCCCAACGGTTCTACTTGGCATAAACACTAATTAAACACAAAAAACACAACAAAAACAGAGGCTAGATAAATTATTTATTACTAAACAGGAGCAAAAAGCAAGGAATAAAAATAAAATTGGGTTGCCTCCCAACAAGCGCTATCGTTTAACGCCCCTAGCTAGGCATAAAAAGCAAGAATAGATCTAGGTATTGCCATCTTTGGTAGGCAATTCTTCAATTAGGAATCTACCATCTTTAGGAATTTCTTTATTAATTATCAAACTTTTAGGCATAAGATCTAAAAATTCATTTGTAACAAATGGTTCCTTAATGATAGCAAAAAGATTGGGATGAATACTTATAGATTTGAGATCCGCATCCTTACTAGAGGATTCACCCTTATTTTTAGGAACATACATAAGCTTGGCAACTTTAGTGGAAGGACTTTGAGTATTATTTATGGAAGAAAAAGCGGTTCCCAAGTTGGTAATAATATTCTCAAGTTTATCGATCCTAACGGAATCGTGATTTATTTTCTCATTAACTATGGGTTCATTTTCTTTAATATGTTTCAAAGTAACTCCTACTTTAGATCCATATTGAGAGATTCGGCTGTGGATCTTTTTATCCAAATTTTCAATTAACTCTACGGTAGCAACCTTATTTTCAATAATTTCAAGCCTTTGCATTACATGCTCCAAAGTTAATATAGTTCCATTAACCAAGAGAGGGGGTGAGCCAAATAAATCTAACATAGCATTATAAGAATCAAAAGTATGGCTACCCAAAAAGTTCCCTCCGGTAATAGTATCAAGAACATAACGGTGCCAAGGAGTAATGCCTACATAAAAATTGCGAAGGAGAACGGAAGTAGATTTCTTCCTAGTAGATCTATTTTGAGCATTGCAAATTCTATAGCAAGCATCTTTTAGATTTTCTCCCTCCCTTTGCTTAAAATTTAGAATTTCATTCTCAGGAGATAATGGAGAAGATAAGGGACTAGCCATAACGACAAGCAAACAAACTAACACACAAGCAAACAAAAAGCAAGTGAGCAAAAAGAGGCAAATAGAGAGGGAGGATAGAGAGAGAGGGCGAATAAAACGATAAGGGTGAAGTGGGGGGGAGGAAAACGAGAGGCAAATGGCAAATAATGTAATGCGGAAGATAAGGGTATGTGATGGGTACTTGGTATGTTGACTTTTGCGTAGACCTCCCCGACAACGGCGCCAGAAATCCTTCTTGCTACCTCTTGAGCACTGCGTTGGTTTTCCCCGAAGAGGAAGGGATGATGCAGCAAAGTAGTGTAAGTATTTCCCTCAGTTTTTGAGAACCAAGGTATCAATCCAGTAGGAGGCTACGCGCGAGTCCCTCGTACCTGCACAATACAAATAAATCCTCGCAACCAACGCAAATAGGGGTCGTCAATCCCTATAAGGCCACTTACGAGAGTGAGATCTGATAGATATGATAAGATAATATTTCTGGTATTTTTATGATAGAAGATGCAAAGTAAAATAAAGGCAAAGTAAATAGCAATGGAAATAACTAAGTAGTGGGAGATCAATATGATAAAGATAGACCCGGGGGCCATAGGTTTCACTAGTGGCTTCTCTCGAGAGCATAAGTATTCTATGGTGGGTGAACAAATTACTGTTGAGCAATTGACAGAATTGAGCATAGTTATGAGAATATCTAGGTATGATCATGTATATAAGCATCACGTCCGAGACAAGTAGACCGACTCCTGCCTGCATCTACTACTATTACTCCACTCATCGACCGCTATCTAGCATGCATCTAGAGTATTAAGTAAAAAACAGAGTAACGCCTTAAGCAAGATGACATGATGTAGAGGGATAGACTCATGCAATATGAAGAAAACCCCATCTTGTTATCCTCGATGGCAACAATACAATACGTGCCTTGCTGCCCCTATTGTCACTGGGAAAGGACACTGCAAGATTGAACCCAAAGCTAAGCACTTCTCCCATTGCAAGAAAGATCAATCTAGTAGGCCAAACCAAACTGGTAATTCGAGGAGACTTGCAAAGATAACCAATCATACATAAAAGAATTCAAAGAAGATTCAAATATTATTCATAGATAGACTTGATCATAAACGCACAATTCATCGGTCTCAACAAACACACCGCAAAAAGAAGATTACATCGAATAGTTCTCCACAAGAGAGGGGGAGAACATTGTATTCAGATCCAAAAAGAGAGAAGAAGCCATCTAGCTAATAACTATGGACCCGTAGGTCTGAGGTAAACTACTCACACTTCATCGGAGAGGCTATGGTGTTGATGTAGAAGCCCTCCGTGATCGATGCCCCCTTCGGCAGAGCTCCAGAACAGGCCCCAAGATGGGATCTCGTGGATACAAAATGTTGCGGCGGTGGAATTAGGTTTTTGGCTCTGTATCTGATCGTTTGGGGGTACGTAGGTATATATAGGAGGAAGGACTACGTTGGTGGAGCAACAGGGGGGCCGCGAGGGTGGAGGGCGCGCCTGGTGGGGGTGGGCGCGCCCCCTATCACGTCCCCGAAGGTTTCATTCCGTTTGGACTCCATTTGATATTCCTTTTCTTCGAAACCATAAAACAGGCAAAAAACATCAATTCTGGGTTGGGCCTCCGATTAATAGGTTAGTCCCAAAAATAATATAAAAGTGGATAATAAAGCCCAATAATGTCCAAAACAGTAGATAATATAGCATGGAGCAATCAAAAATTATAGATACGTGGGAGACGTATCAGGCGCGCCCGCCGTCGGGCTGACAACCGCGGCACGCGCTCGGCGCACTCAGGTGGAGCGGCCAGCCCCATCTGCGAGGACAGCCGTGGTCTCTCACCTCCAGCCAAGCCTATGCCCACCTCTTGTGACGTGGTGCAAGTGTCCTTCTCGCCTGGCAACGCCTCCTGGTTGAGCTGGATCTGCCCTTGTTTTGGTGCCCAGATGAAGCCGGCCGTGGTGTGCCCTGCCATGCCGTATCAGGAGGCCTCCCCTCGCACAACGATGCAAGACATCATCGAGTTGCACCCATCGACTCCTCTTGTGCATCTTTGCAGCGCTGCTCCACCACCACTGATGTTGGCTGCCTCAACCTCCCATGCCTCGCCTGCTGACCTGGAGGCGGAGCCGAAAACTCCGATTTTCATTCCGATGTCAAGCCCACCAATTAGTCCTGTTGTGACTAGCTCTGATGAACCTCTAGTGAAGTCCCCACTGTTTGTCACCTATGCTCCGCCCCTGCTGCCTACACCGAACTCTACACCACCGAGGCTACCCAAGACAAGGAGGAAGACACTCACGGGTGTGTCGGGCTTCAACCTCAGCCGACGCAGCCCTCGGCTTCAAGAAAAGAAGAGAGCTTTGCTGGTGGCGCAGATGGCTGAGAGGCTTCTCTATCAACGCATGGGCATCATCAATGAAGGACAAGAAGTTACTGAAGAAGCCATCGGGAAATTTGTTGCCATGTTCAATGGGCAACTCCCGGACATCACAGTGGAGGCCCTTCGATTCCTCTTCAACCTTGACTGTGACCTTGCGAAGGCCATCGAGGACGCACTGGTGGAGCATGGAGGTGAGGCTGGAGCAGAGCTGCAGTCTGCGAATGGAGAGGCGGCCGGTGAGGCCGCATGACTGGACTGCTTTCGTCATTGAAGATGTAGCTTAGTCTTCATGTTAACTAAGGCCAACTATTGCTTTCTGTCTGTGTGGGTGTATGTATGTTTCCTACTGTCGATGAAGATAGCTGCCCCTTGTTGCCCTGTCAAGGCGAATGTGTGTGAGTTCTGTAGTTTTTGTAGCTTCTGCTGTTACCTGATGATGCTCTTTTATTATCACAACTTCTGCTACCTAAAGATGCTCAATGCAGTCTGTCCTAAACGTCCAAGGCAGCTCTTACTTGTTGTGTCACTTCTTGTTACTCCATAGCCGATGTATCCCAGGTTTCAATATGCATGATCAAGACCTGAGTATTCTGAACTGGAATGTTCGTGGCTTAAACTGTCCCAACCGCCGCGCAACTATATGAGAGACCGTCGCTGCTACGCCTTGCCATCTACTATGTCTACAGGAGACCGAACTCAAGCAGGTCGACCCCTTCATGGCTTCCTCTCTTGGAGGTCAGAGGCTCAAAGGCTTCGCACAACGACCTGCTATTGGTACTCGTGGTGGCATCCTGCTTCTGTGGGACGAAGACCTCGTCGAGGTTAAGGAGATTAGCACTGGAACTTTCTTCCTCTCTGCTACATTCACCATTATCCGTACCGACAATTCCTTCAAGTTAACAACCGTCTATGGGCCAACTCGTAGCAACCTCAAAGACATTTTCTTCCAAGAGCTGATCTCTGAGAAGCCTACTCCTGGTACTAGATGGCTGCTAGCCGGTGACTTTAATTAGATTTACCGCGCAAGAGACAAGAACCGTGCTAACAGTAATTGGAGCCGCATGACTCGCTTCCGTAACACCCTCAATACCTGTGAGCTGAAAGAAATACACCTACAAAACAGGAAATACACTTGGAGTAATGAGCAAAGTGATCCAACCTTATGCAAACTCGATTCGTTTTTCTGCAATGAAGATTGGGACATCGACTTTGGCAGTCATCTACTTCATGCCCTCTCTTCATCCCTCTCTGACCATTGCCCTCTCCTTCTCGCAAATGTCCAAGGACCACCTAAGTCAAAGTGTTTTCGCTTTGAGAAATTCTTGACTAAAATGCCCAGATTCAAGGAGATCGTTCAAGGCGCTTGGAACCAAAGGGTGAACCACTCTGACCCCTATCAGATCATGTTTCACAAGCTCAAGAAAACTAGCCAAGCTCTAAGGAAATGGAGCAGGACGATTTTTGCACACTCAAAGGTGCAGCTGATCATGGCTCTAGAGGTCATTCTCCGCCTAGATGTGGCACAAGAGCTCATGCCTCTCAGTGTGGAGGAGCGTGATATTCGTAGGAGGGTCAAAAGAAAGATTATTGCCCTGGCTGTGATGGAGCGTGCTCGAAAGAGACATAATTCAAGAATCACCAGCCTCAAAGAGGGTGATGCCAACACTCATTTCTTTCACCTGCGGGTCAATCACAAAAGAAGAAAGAACTTCATTCACCGTCTGAAGCACAACAACGGCTAGGTAGTTGACCATGATCACAAAAAGTCAGTCATCCAAAACCACTTTGCCGAGGTCTCCAAGCGTGGCTCGACACGCCATCAAGACATCAACTGGGACAACATTACGGTGCCTGCAAGTGACCTTTCAGATCTTGGGGCGGCCTTTACGGAGGAGGAGGTTAGGAAGGCGGTTTTTGACCTTCCCCGTGACAAAGCGCCAGGGCCCGATGGCTTCTCTGGAGCTTTCTTCAAAGAGTGTTGGGAGATTATCAAGGATGACATTATGATTGCTGTGAACCACTTCTCAAACTTGCACACATCCAACCTTCATTGGCTCAACTCGGCCAACATTGCTCTCATACCAAAGAAAGATGGAGCGGAATGCATCTCGGACTTTCGCCCCATTAGCCTCATTCACGCCATTGTGAAGATCCTAACAAAGGTGTTGGCCACGCGCCTAGCTCCCCATATGGACAACCTTGTCTCTAGTGCGCAAAGTGCCTTCATAAAGAAGCGAAGCATTCACGATAATTTCATGTATGTCAGAAACTTGGTGAGGAAACTTCACAGAAATCGTACACCCACCCTGCTGTTCAAGCTTGACATCAAGAAGGCTTTTGACTCAGTTAGATGGGACTTCCTTATGGACCTCTTGAGGCACCTAGGGTTCCTGTCCATATTTCGCTATTGGGTTTCGGCACTCCTCTCCACTGCCACCTCGAGGGTTCTTATCAATGGGGTGGTGGGTGATCCGATGAAGCACGGTTGTGGCCTCCGGTAGGGAGATCCATTATCCCCGTTGCTCTTTGTCCTGGCAATCGACCCCCTGCACCACCTCCTCAACAAGGCCACTGCACAAGGATATCTTCAACCCATTTGCGTAAGTGCTCCGACCATCAGGACGTCCTTGTATGCAGACGATGTTGCCATCTTTGTCAAACCCACCAGGGGTGACGTACAATTTCTTGCTTCCTCCTTGGCTGCTTTTGGAGAGGTGACCAGCCTGCATACTAACTGAACCAAAAGTTTGGTGGCTCCTATTCGCTGCGACAACATAAATTTGGATGACATTCTCGAGGCCTTCCCGGCGATGCGCACGGCGTTCCCGATGCGGTACCTTGGCCTTCCGCTATCGGTCAAGCACCTCAAGAGCATTCATCTTCAACACCTTGTGGACAAGGTCGCATGCAAGCTCCCACCTTGGCAGGGAAGACACGTCGCTACTGTTGGGCGTGTGGTGCTTGTAAAGGCGGTCCTCACGGCCATTGCAATTTATCATCTCACGTCTCTCGACATCCCCGTGGAGATCCTTAACGTAATTGACCGACTTCGGCGTGCTTACCTTTGGGCGGGTACCAACAAAGTCTCAGGAGGGTCATGCACGATCAATTGGGACCTCGTCTGCAAGCCTAAACAGTTTGGTGGCTTGGGTGTGCTTAATTTGAACAAATTCGCTAAGGCCCTCTGACTTTGATGGCTATGGTTCGAGTGGGTGGACAAAAGCAAGCCCTGGGTTGGCATGGGGTCTCCATGCACCGAGGACGACCACAAATTTTTTGCAGCTGCTACAATGGTTATAGTGGGAAATGGGCGCACGGCCAGATTCTGGCACTCCCCTTGGTTGCATGGTCTCTGCCCCCGTGACTTAGCACCGTACATTTTTGCCATCTCCCGCAAGAAGAATTCCTCTGTCCAGCAAGCCCTCACCAACAACAACTGGATCTCCCTCATTGACACCTCCAATGGCCTATCATTTGCACACGTCCAACAGTTTGCCGACCTCTGGGAGAAGATATCCATGACCTCTCTGAATGGTGACATAGAAGATTCCATCACCTGGAAGTTCACCAAGGATGGGGTGTACTCTTCTTCGTCTTCTTACATGGCACAATTTGAGGGTCTCACATCGTTCGGTCTCATTCACTATGTATGGAGGGTTTGGGCCACCCCTCGGTGCAAGTTCTTTGCTTGGCTAGTCCTTCAAAACAGGATTTGGACATCGGATCGTCTCATACGTCGCGGATGGCCAAACTGTGGCCTCTGCCCACTTTGTAAGCAATGCCAGGAGTCGGCAGCCCACCTCCTCTTCCAATGCCGCTTCACCATCCGCATTTGGAACCATATTCTTACATGGCTTGGCATGCACCACATTTCTACTGCGATATGGCAGACGAGGACTTCGGTGAAAGACTGATGGAATGGCAACCTTCAGATTCGCCTTGGCTCCCCTAAGGCTCTAGCCTCCTTGATGATGCTTATCTCATGGGAGATATGGACAGAGCGTAACGCTAGGGTCTTTTGAAACACGCCCATCCCTTCTATGGTTCTAATCTGTAAGATCAAAGAAGAGGTGTCTCTTTGGGCAGTGGCGGGTGCAAAGCACATGAGTGTTGTAATGCCGCGAGACTAGACATTTTATTTTGCCGCCTTGTGGCCCTTGTTCGATAACTCCTTTCTTAATCAATGAAATGGCAAATCTTTTTCCTTCTTTAAAAAAACTCATATATTACTGCTCCATCTGATGGTCAAACTAAATCTCAAAATACATATTACGCCTTGAACGTGGACTGACCGATGTACAATTTCTTTTTCTCCGGACATCTATCCTTCTATGGATAGCCTGCTGATGATTACATTTTAACTTCGTACATAATCTATGATGAATAAACAGGTTGACAACAACATTGTCTACTGATTTAATCTCATATATATTGTGGTAGTGTTTTTTGAGAAAATAAATAAGGGTACATCTCATAAATATAGTTTGACCAATATTTACAACTAATGGTTACATGCATATTTGTTTATTTAGGTGCAGAACAGAGTTGTATTGAATAATTCTGGGAGTTACGACTCTGCTGCAAGGAATCAGCGGGCAATGCCCATGTATCCGATGGTGAACAATCAGCAGCAAGTGTCACCGATACACCGTATGTTGTTTATTTTCATGTTTATTATTTTGTCGCATTTCTTGAATTGTTGTTATTAACGAACTGCATATCATTTTACTATTTTTGTTTCATATTTTTTTTTGAAAAGGGGGTTTGCCCCAGCCTCTGCATCAGAACGATGCATACGGCCAATATTATTAAAAAACAAAGGTTCCAGTAAAATCATTATGTCATGCTCAAAGAACAGATAAGGCTCATCAAGAGCTAAACAGAAGAATAAGAGCCACAACCGACCGGTAAACTGAAATAGGAGCACTACAAGCCTATCATATTACATGACCGCCATCCAAACCGGTTGAAAATAGTCCGTGCTACCATCTCCCATCGGGTAGATCCAGTAGCCAAACGCTTCCTAGCCTCCGTCGGAGTGAGTAGCGACAACATACGGAGCAATGTAGTGGCCCAGAAGATGACCTGCAAAAAATAAATATTTGTTGTTCTGTTAAAGAACAAATCATTTCTACAGTTCCAAACTGCCCATAATAAAGCACATAACACGAATATGTCTCGCTGTTTTGAGATTTATCCCATCTAGCCACGTCCCAAATAGCGCGGTGATAGAATTCGGAGAAGCAATGTTAAATGCTATGTGAACCGAACGCCACAAATTTTTTGCAGGGCAATCAAGAAAGAGGTGTTTGATAGATTCGTGTTGGTCATAAAAGCTACATCTTGTAGATCCTGTCCAATTGCGTTTCGCCAAATTATCCTTAGTTAAAATAACTTGTTTATGCACAAACCACATAAACACTTTGATTTAAAAACCACACACGTTACCTACTAAGAGCATTTACGACCGGAACCCCTACTTTCCCCTAAACATCCAGGCAGACAGCCCGAACACTTTCAGATCAAAAAACATAACCCAACCGGAGCCCCAAAACTCAACACATACGTCCAAGCTGTCCGACACCCCTCATATCCAGCCCATATGTGGGGCGGATATGGGGACGCACGGACACGTCCACCACGTGGGACTGACAGGCAGGACCCACACGAGAACCGCTGACCAGGTCACCAATTCGGCAAGGACACATCATGGCGCCGCTCTGGTGCACCGTTCGAGGGGCCAAATCCGGCTATTTAAGCCGGATGGTGAGGGTAAAACTTAGCTGCCCCCATTGCGTCCTTTCCATCCCATCCACTTCGACCTTGCCGTCTACCATGGTCGGGTAGAACATCACACATTACACAATTCTCATGCTCGAGTGCTGGTGGAGGTCATGTGGGAGATGTGCGCCGCCGAGATATGTGGTGTCCCTCACCTTGCGGGGGAGGAGAATGTGCCAGGACTGGGCATGGAGGTTCCATAGGAGGAGGCGACAAAGGAGGAAGTACGGGGCCTAGAGGTTGAGCCTGGCGGATTGTGCAGGAAGCAGGCGGAGGCTGAGTTCCACCTCACCCAAGCCGCAGAGGCTGAGGTGGTGCACCTCTCTGCGGAGGCGCAGTTGGTGGCAGAGCAAGCAGGCGCTGCCGCCTTCACAGTGCTCGTCGCCAACCGCCGTCTCATGGCCAAAAACCAGGCCATCTTGGAGTCGCTCCATTCCGAGCGGGAGGTGGAGGTGAACTGCTGGCATATCCACCTCGCTGACGTGAGGCATGAGAGGCTACTCGCGGACGTGGAGGAGGCACTGGAATTTCGCACCGGCGCCAATGACCATGAGGCCGGTGGCTATGGAAAGGGGCTCATCGATCTACATCTCCTATGACGATGAGTAGATTAGGGTACTTTGCTTTTCCGAATGTAGCTTGTTTCTTTGATGTGATTAGTACGTGGTGAAATGAATGTTTCATGGAGTAGTATATGGAAATGAGGGTTTGCAGATGAGGGGTGTGGTTGCAATGATAGACAAATGAGGGGTCACCGGTTCCTTCTGGCGGACATATTGAGGGTCAAATATGCACATTTTGGTTGAAAATGCTCTAGCTACTTTGCAAATATACCATGACGGCATATGCTCAAAATAGTCGAAGTTAACCTTGATTCCAACGTATTTCCACATTACCTTTTCCCTCTCGCTGTTCTGTGTGTATTGCATATAGAAGTATGACCAGTTTAATTACATTACTGATTAATTTATTTTTATTTTACAAGTACCTCATGTAATCTCTTTTTTTGTCTCCGGCGCCGGAGAAGAGACAACATGTTCCATCTGCGTACAACAGATTCATCAAGTGAGATTTCAGGCCATATATATGTTGATCGCTTACATAATATTGTTGCTACAAACCAAGTTTGGTATAAACCTGTGCAAACTAATCTAGATTGAATAGGTCGATCGCTCCATTAGCTAATTAGCTAGCAACAATATTGATGGACAGTTCAAACATGATAAAATGATTATGGAACTAACTATTATGTGGTCTTGTTAATGAGTTTTGCAAGAAAGTTTGAACACCAGATTTTTGGGCCGGGTTACAACAAGCTAGGATTAGGCTTATCTTGCATTGTAACCATAAAAAGTATTCTATGATATTGTTTTTGCATCACTAGGTATATTCTTAATGACATGTGTTTCTGTTATGTTTGTTTGGAAGACAGATTTTGTAAGCACGTATTGCACAAATTATTGCAGAGATATGTTTTTGTTTGTTTTGTTTGGTTATTAGGATTTGTTAGTGACTGCTCCCTCCATTCATGTTTACAAGGCCTTTGATCTTATCTTAATTTAGTTTAAGTTTGACTAATTTTATAGGAAAAATATCAGTATATAAAGTACCTAGTAAATGAATTTTAATACATATTCATGATAGATCTAGACATTGATTGGTTTTTTTATAGGCTTAGTGAAATTTAAAATGGTCTGGCAAAAGGCAACATTAATAATAGGCCTCTAAACCCAGATGGTACTATGGAAGGGAGTATCTCCCTCAACAAAAACTATTGAATTCTGCATCTTTCTGTTCATATAGACAATATAATACCTTTTCTAGTGCAATAAATTAGTTCTTCTTAATTCATGTGAACAGGGTCAGATCAAGCACTGATCACTTAAATAAGATTTCTTTTTTTTGCGGGTGACACTTAAATAAGATTTCCTGGAGGTATTGCTAGGACAAAACAATTTCAACTTTATCTTTGGAAACGCGACAGAAACAACCGCTTACATATTAGTGTCTTTCATTGTTATTTGGTTTGTTTAACCTGAAATATTTCGTGGATTAAACTGGTCTGTGTTATGAATTCCGTAATTTAAGCAAGCTTTTAGATGGTTAGACTATAACTAAAGTTTTATATCTATTCACAAATGCGGTTCCTCATACAATAAAACAACTTGCTCGATAACCCTTTACGTGTATATGGGGAATATATTGCTGTCCCCACCGGGATATATCACACCTAGAACTAAAGTTACTTCGTGCTTTGATATTTGCATATTTTTACCATCTTTATTGCAGCATATCCTCATTTTATGTCTTAATAAATTCAAGTTTAGAGTACTGTCATGTCTAAAACATGAACAATATGGTCTAGATTTTACTATTATTTTATGTTTAATTGATTTTCACACCTAATTAATATGCACTCATATGGATTAGTTCAAGTTATATACGAATTGGTTCATCACGGCTAGTACAATGTTGCATAGTGTAGACACATATGAAATGTGTAACCTCAAAGCACAACTCGAAGATAATCCTTTCGTCTCATATTAATTGTCACTCAAACAGATGTATTTAACACTCAGAGGAGGCAATAAATGGCATAGAGGTGTAGCCCACTGGGAGCAAAAAAATCCAAATTAAAATGAAACTAGAATTTAATGAGGTAGCTTTAGTTTGCTTCACTAATCCCCTAAAAAACTACGTGTATGGTGTCCTGCAAAAAGAAACTACGTGCAGCGTGAATCAGAAGTATTTGTCAAGGTTGATGGGTAGTTAATTAATTTATGTTTTTAAGCTATTGCATTTTCTGGTCTCAAAATTTCATGTATACATACGAGACCCTGAATGATTGTTTAAGAAGCGGAGACATGCAGGAGTCATATTATACATATTTAAGCTCGCTTCGATTGACAGGGAAGAGATACAAAGGATAAAGTCAAGCAATCCTGAGATTAGCCACCGAGAGGCATTCAATACTGCTGCAAAAAACGTAAGTACTCTTAATTATAGTACATTTATTTCGCAAAAAAAATTATAGTACATTTGTATTATTCATGTGCGCTCTTAATTATAGTACATTTATTTCGCAAAAAAATAATTTATAGTACATTTGTATTATTCATGTGCGCGCATCACCATCGGTACATAAACTTGAGTATATAAACACTTAAATACGTTGCCATTTCTCAATGGACTGAGGTAACGTTATCATGAATAGCCCCGCGGCCAGGTTTGCTCCTATGCCGATGCAAGTGCAGGCCGAGGTAGGCCCGCAAACTACCATAAATTATTCAGAAAATACAAACGACCAATACAAATTGTCCAAAGAACAGCGACACAAGAAAAAAAACACTCCAGAAAGTACAACCACAGTTACTCTAATCTAAAACCACCCAAAGTCGTTTCAGCCCACTGCCTAACGTCTAGGGAGAAAGTTTCGTTGATCTAGGCGTTCCAACCAAGAAGCCACATCCGACATGCACCGCAATGTTCAAAGGTTCTCTGTTATGTTTATGTGTTTCGACTATTGCATAAAGTGGATTGCATTCGCCGCGTCTTCCTTTGGCATGCATGCAAAGACGCTAGTGACGGCTACTGCTACGTCAATGAGCAGCATGTGTGTCGTCCTCTCCGCCTCAGAGGGCTTGCCATCCATGACTTTCATCACATGGGCATCACACCGCACCCGTTGGCCAAGGCTCCAAAAGACCGACCCGACCAGACCTTGGCCGTGCCTCCCGAGCAGTCACTCGGTGGATGTATGCACCATCTTCCGCGCTTCGACCACTTGGCATGTTGGAACTGGTGAGACCGCCTGTTTTGGAAGGATCATTGGCTTGACGGGAAATCCATCTTTGAGGCCGCTCCCGCCGTCCTCGCGTTGGTGTCATGTCAACATCACAAGTGTTGTATGGTCGCTGAAGGGCCTTCACATGCGAGCTTGGATCCGTGATATCCACGGCGGTCATGGACCCTCCGTTCTCATCGAGTACGTTGAATTGTGGCGGCGATTGTACAAATTCGTGCTAACGACGGAGCATGATGGTCTTTCCTGAAAGTGGTGCCCCAATGCATAGCGCGTTCCTACTATGAGGAGATGTTCCTTGGGGCCACGAGTCAACATCGCTGGGAGCTCGACTGATACACCTAGGCCCCGCACCAATAAAACTCTTCTCTGGCTAGCGCTCGCTAATGGGCGGTTGTTGGGACATGGCCTTCCACACGTCCCGTGTTGTGTGCTCTGTGACCTTGAGACAGTGATTCACCTGCTTGTTGATTGCCTATTTTGTCGCGAAGTGTGGCATGATATGCTCTCGTGGTGTCGTTCATGCACCTGGCCGCTCGACGCCGGTGGGGACTTCATTGACTAGTGGGCCTCGGCCTTCGATGCATCGCCCACTAGCCAACGCAACGGCCTCTCAACCTTGGTCATTCTGACTGCATGGTGGATTTGGAAGGCTCGGAGCGGTTGCATCTACAACATGGGACATCCCTTTGTCTCTAACATGACTCGGACTAGACACGATGAGGCTCGCCGTTGGGCATGCTAAGGCCAGCGGCCTGGATGTCATCCTACCTGAGACATAGCCGTAGGTTGTAGCTTGAGTGGCCTCTTAGGCTGCTCAAACCCACCCATGTGCACGCCAATAGGTTGTATACGCGCTCCATGGGAAGTCTTAGTTGTTATTCTTGCATACTCTCTATCAGTGAAAAAGATACGCAAATCTTTTGTGTATTCGTGAAAATAAATGAACATGGTCTAGTGTCAACTTTGGGACAAAACTTGACACGGTGATTTAGCAATGATGGTGCACACATGCGGCCACTCACCTTCATGGAGGTGTCATGTGAGATTATGGCATTGTATTCTCCAATCAGGTTCCTTCCCCGGGTGAACAAAACCCCCCATGGGTTGGCTTTGCCGGTTGAGGCCACGACTTTGGAGGCGTTGTTTTTGAGTTTTGGACCTCACCTCTTCGTTGGCAACGAGTAACAGTTTAGTGCACGAGTATATATGTCCAAATTTGGCATGGTCTTTGGATGGGCAACATCGATTGTGGACTTCGTCGAGACTCACCAATGAGATCTAGTGGTTTGCTTTGCAATAGGGGTCGGCCGACATTCCTTTCTTTGTTTATTATGTTGTCGAATATGCAGTTTCCACATGAAGCTAGTATATGATAGGTGGTTCGTTTTGATCTTGAAGGTAATGATCTGGTCCATGATCTTCATGTTTTTGTTAGTTCTTTAGCATTTAGCCGTACACTATTTGTGCACAACTTGATGCTTGACATTCTGTTTGTTTAACCAATACAGTAGGATCTGTTGGTGAACCCTCACTGCTGATTTTTCATGTTTAATTTCATTTAATAATTTGATCTGGCTTAATTGTACAAATTTTTTAATACTAGCGCTTAATTTACACTACTTCCTCCGTCATAGTTTAGAAGGCACAGTTAAATTTGCGTGCGTTTCCACATAGACAAGGTTTAGGGCGCATTGCATTTATGTCTAGTAGCTAATTAGTACTCCTATATACTATTTCTATATGCATGCATCGTGTGAATGCTATTTTATAACCCATCTCACAACCAATAGATAACCACCTAGGTTCCAGAGAATTTTCACCTAAGTATCAGATATGACATTAATTTGTGTGGGTTTGCGTGCATGTTTGCAGTGGGCTCATCTTCCTCGGCTGCACTTCGGCCTGAGCGTTGCTGGCGGCGGCGGCGGTGCCAATTAGCTCCAATCAAGACCACGCATGCATGCAAAAGACGATGGTTCGTGCAATCGACACCGTGCGTTCACGTTCATCGATCTCCATCGTCGTATAGCTATCTGTGTATGCATATGTGTGCATGCATGCATGCTCTGTCACGTATCGTGCGTGTGCCTAATTAAGTCTAAGTTGCTACATGATCATGCCATCGATCGATCTCTGGACTACTGCATGTCGATCCTGCGTAGATTTAGATCCTACGCTTAATAAATGGACAGGAGTGTGTTTAATTATTGTTTTATTAGATGTATCATGGTGTTGTGGACAAAGACTTAATGCCCTGATAATGATGTCTGTTTTTTTCTTCAAAAAGTCAAGACTACGTCCTCTCACTACTGGAATAGAAGGTTTTGCCATCAATCATTTCTTTGCCGTCTGCTAGCTGACGGCAAAGGAGGTCTTTGCCACCTGCTTTCAAAAAACAGACGGCAAAGAACTGGTTGATGGCAAAGATTCTATTTGCCATCACTGTAACGGCCCACCCACCCCCCCTCTTTGCCGTCTTTTGCTAACAGACGGCAAAGAGGTTACTACCTAACGGCTAACGGCCAACCCCCATGCGGCCTCTCTCTCTCTCTCTCTCTCTCTCTCTCTCTCGACCCCCACCGCTGCCCCAGACCCCCAGCCGCCCGGCCCGCTACCTGCCCAGGCCGCCTGCCGCCTGCCACGGCCGCCTTGCCTCCCCCCCTGCGGCGGCTCTCCTGCACCGGGCGCCTCCTCCACCGCCCCTCCTCCACCGGCCGCCCCTCCCAAGGTGAGCTCTTCTCCTTCTTTTTGTTTTTTAGATTTAGTTTAGGTGTTTTTCTTTTTTTTCAGGTTTAGGTTTAGATTTAGTTTATTTTAGATTTAGTTTAGGTTAAGAAGAAAGATGAAAAAAAGAGGAGGAGGAGGAGGAAGAAGAAGAAGAAGAAGAAGAGGAAGAAGAAGAAGAAAAGAAGAAGAAGAAGAACCGGAACGAGGATCGAGAACCAGGTCGACGGGTGCGTTGGCGCCGACGGAATTGGGTCGATGATCGCCGGTCGCCAAAACTAGGGTCGAGGGTCAGGAACGAGGGTCAAGGATCGCCGGTCACTGAGGGGTCGAGGGTCGAGGATCGCTGGTCGCCGAGGGGATAGATGGTGGAGCCAGTGTGTAACACCCCGGATGTAAATTACCATATTTGTACTTCAACTCTTGCCATTTTCGGCTCTAAGTTATGATATTCCCTCGTGGTTGGGATTTGTCTCCGTTTTGCATTTCGTCCATATCATGCATTGCATATCATGTCATCATGTGCATGTCTTTTGCATACGTGTTCGTCTCATGCATCCGAGCTTTTTCCCCGTTTTGCGATCCGACATTCCTATGTCCTCCGGCGTCCCCCTTTTGTATCTTTTCATGAGCGGGTGCTAAACATTCTCGGAATGGACTGTGATTTGCCAAGCGGCCCTGGTATACCACCGGTAGACCGCCTGTCAAGTTTCGTGCCATTTGGAGTCCGTTTGATACTCCAACGGTTAACCGGGGAACCGTAAAGGCCTCGTGTGTGATTGCAGCCCAACACTCCTCCAAAGTGGCCCAAAACCCATCCAAACCCCCTCCATACTCTCGGTCGTTCGATCACGATCGTGTGGCCGAAAACCGCACCTCATTTGGACTCTCCTAGCTCCCTCTAACTATAAATAGGTGCTCCCCTCCGAAATCCCGCAGTCCAAAACCCTAGAATCCCCCTCCGCGCCGCCGGACACGTCCGGGCGACGCCAGACAAAACGCGCCGCCGCCCCGAGCCACTCAGAGAGCGCCATGTGGCCCAACCGCCCCAGCGCCGCCGGCCCGCCGCGGGCCCCCAAGGCCCGGTCGTCCTCGCCGCCGCCTCTCCTCCCGCCGCGCGCCGCCCCGTGCATTTCGCCGCTCGCGCCGCCGCCGCACTTCCTTGCCGGCCGCCGCTCCACGCCCTCGCCAGCAGCCTGCCACCTCGGCGTCCACGCGGGAGCCCCCGCCTCGATGCCGCAGTCACCGGTCGCCGCCCCGCTACTCCAGTCGACCACCTCACCGGCGAAACCCCTCCTTCCACTCCGGCCGGATCCACTGCTCCGCCGTCTCCCGCCACCAACTCCGGCGACTTTCCCGATGAACCTCGGCTTCCGCATGCCAGATCTGGATCGGGAGAACCCTAGGGTTGACTTTGAATTTCCTTTAAGTCATTTTATATTGCATTTTCAACCCATATTCATTGCATCATAACTCTGTGCCCGTAGCTCCGTTTTGGGCGTGCAATATATCAAAATGTTCATCAGGATGTGTTCTTTATTTTTTTCCATTTGCCATGCTTGTTTGAGTCCATCTTGATGCCCAAATTGTTGATGCAAGAGCGCTATAAAATGTTAGGTGCTGATTCTTAACAGATCTTGAGCATTTGTCATTTTTTCCATGATTATTGTGTGCTGCATATGGGCATGAGCTCTACATGTGTTTTGGGCTATGCCATGCCATATTTACAGGGGTGTATGCCATGTTTTTTTGTGATCAATGTGGTGACTAGAACATGCATGCCAAGTAGCTCTCGTAATATTGCCGATTTCAAGGACTTAGATTTTCACTAAGTCATTTCCCTGCTGTTATTTTTCTGTCATGTATTCATGTTGCTACAGTGAGATCCATGCTTTTTTGAGTATGTTCAGTAAGGATGATTTGGACATATGGTTGTGCTCTATCCATACATGCCCCTTTTTGCATTATGGAGTGCCGTAGCATGACTCATTCTTGCTCTACTTTTGCTATAAAATGTTCCTGACATACTGTTTACGTGTTAATCAATTTTGCCAAGGTTGTTGTAGTTGATCCATGCATGCTATGAACTTGTTATTGCTTTGCTTGGCTTCATGATCATGTCTTATTGCTGGTAGTATGCTTAGTTTATCATGCAATGCCTTGTGTTGAGTGCATCGAGCTTGCAAAGAGGCCTTCCTAACTCTGTTTTTTGCCATGTCCAGTTTTCTGCTAAGTCTGAATCTGTTAACGGAAGTTGCTATGTTTACATGGGTGCCATCATATTTTCTGTGTCCTTTTGGCTTATGGTCAGTAAGGTTATTTTGTTATATGCTTTGAGTAGATTCATGCCATGCCTTGTTTTGCTATGTTCTGTTCCTGTAGCATGTTGATAGCTTGCTCTAAACATCTCTTGTGATGCTGATATCTTTTGCACTTTTGCCATGCTTGTTTGAACCTGCTATTGTATGATTTAGTCGTAGCTCAGTGTTCATCTTTTGTCAAGCATCTTGAGTATATCACTGCCATGTGCTTTGTTGTTATGGAGTGCAGTAGCTTAGTTTCTTGTTGCATTCTAGATGGGATGGTGCTGTTTATCGCAGAATTGTGCCATTATTGTTTTGCTTGCCATTTGCAAACCGTGCATCCGTTTTTGGCGATCTTTATATCGATTTCGACCGAAATCAACTCATCTTTCCAGAGGCACTCTTGGTTTGCCAAGTTGAGGCCTGGTTCAATCTTTTCCTTCTGGAGCTCGCATATGCATTGCATATCACATTCCGCATATCATGCCATGTTTTGCATCATGTTGCTTGCGCATTGCACCGTGGTTGATTGTGGTTTCCTTTACTTGTGTTCTTGCCTTGGGTAGAGCTGGGAGACGAGTTTGTGATCGAGGAACCCGTTGAGTACGCTTACAAGGATCAAGCTTATGTCAACTCGGAGAACTTTGCACGCAAGATGACCATACCCTCGAAATCACTTCTATCTTTGCTTGCTAGCTGTTCGCTATATTGCTATGCCGCGATACCTACCACTTTCTATATCATGCCTCCCATATTGCCATGCCAAGCCTCTAACCCACCTTACCTAGCAAACCGTTGTTTGGCTACGTTACCGCTTTGCTCAGCCCCTCTTATAGCGTTGCTAGTTGCAGGTGAAGGTGGAGTTTGTTCCTTGTTGGAACATGATTACCGTTGGTAAAGGGTGGAAGGCTCGGCCTTATGCCTAGTGTTTTGTTCCACTCTTGCCGCCCTAGTTTCCGTCATACCGGTGTTATGTTCCTTGATTTTGCGTTCCTTACGCGGTTGGGTTATAATGGGAACCCCTTGATAGTTCGCCTTGAATAAAACTCCTCCAGCAAGGCCTGACCTTGGTTTTACCATTTGCCACCTAAGCCTTTTTCCCTTGGGTTCCGCGGACTCAAGGGTCATCTTTATTTTAAACCCCCGGGCCAGTGCTCCTCGGAGTGTTGGTCCAAACTAGAGCACCGTGCGGGGCCGTCCCTTGGCAACTTGGGTTACGTTGGCTCCCGTATGCTTAGCTTATCCGGTGTGCCCTGAGAATGAGGTATGTGCAGCTCCTATCGGGATTTGTCGGCACAACGGGTGGTCTTGCTGGTCTTGTTATACCATTGTCGAAATGTCTTGTAACCGGGATTCCGAGTCTGATCGGGTCCTCCTGGGAGAAGGAATATCCTTCATTGACCGTGACAGCTTGTGATGGGCTAAGTTGGGACACCCCTGCAAGGTTTTGAACTTTCGAAATCCGTGCCCGTGGTTATGGGCAGATGGGAATTTGTTAATATCCGGTTGTAGAAAACTTGACACTTAACTTAATTAAAATGAATCAAGCGCGTGTGTAGCCGTGATGGTCTCTTTTCGGTGGAGTCTGGGAAGAGAACATGGTCTCGTGTTGTGCTTGAAACATAAGTAGTTTCAGGATCATTCCTTGATCACTATAGCTTCTCGACCATGCTTTGCTTCTCTTCTCGCTCTCATTTGCGTAAGTTAGCCACATATATGCTAGAGCTTGCCGCAGCTCCACGTCACTACCCTTTCCTACCCATAAACTTAAATAGTCTTGACCGCGAGGGTGTGAAATTGCTGAGTCCCCGTGACTCACAGATTACTTCCAAAACCAGATGCAGGTGCCGACGATGCCAGTGCAGGGGGCGCGACCGAACTCAAGTGGGAGTTCGATGAGGATTCAGGACGTTACTATGTTTCCTTTCCGGATGATCAGTAGAGGAGCCCAGTTGGGGCGATCGGGGATCTATGCATTTGGGGTTGTCTTTATTTTGGTTCCGTAGTTGGACCTTGATTGGATTTTGGATGATGTAATGCTATATTTATGTATTGTGTGAAGTGGCGATTGTAAGCCAAGTCTTTATCTCTTTCTTATTCAGTACATGGGATGTGTAAAGATTACCCCTCTTGCGACATGCCTACTATGCGGTTATGCCTCTAAGTCGTGCTCCGATACGTGGGAGATATAGCCGCATTGTGGGTGTTACAAGTTGGTAATCAGAGCCTTCCCCGACTTAGGAGCCCCCTGCTTGATTGAATCACTGGCATTGTTGAGTCTAGAAAAATGTTTTGAGTCTTATAGGATTATATATATATATCGGACAGTAGGATTCTTTTTACTCCTCAGTCCCTTCGTCGCTCTGGTGAGGCCTCCTGACGTAGAGTTTTGACTCTTCTCTTCTCAAATTTCACTAAAAAAATTAGGATCACACGGGTATCTTGGAATCGTTCTGATGGTTTTGTGACGAGAACATTGTTCTTGGTGCCTCCTGACATTTAGGGGTTGTGGCAGTGTCCCGGGGAGTTGAGCTCCGAGGTGTTGTCGTCACAATTTTATCGTTGCAGTTCTGGAATACCTGAGTTTCGCCGACATCGAAAATCTCCTTTATGCAGTTGTTGGTGAGATAACCTCGACGCCACCCAGTACTGGGGCGGGAGTTCGGGAGTATTGCCATAACTCGTATAACGGATGTTTTTCGATGGTTGAGGTAAATGATTTCCGAAGATTTCTTGGTTATGTGTTGAAGGATGGATACAGCTGGATGTAGGATTTGCTAGTTTTGGGTAAGATATTATGCTTCCCCTGTATCCCCAACACCTGATTGCATAACTAGAAAGTTTTGGGAGTTTCATAGGTGGGAATTCATGTAGCTCTAGTATTTCTTTCCGCAGATATTTGGTTTGTGATTGGGTAATCCTTACCAATTATTTGTTCATATCCGTACCTTGTTGCTTTATTCACCTATCTCTATCTAAGTGGCTTCTCAATTTATGGAAGTGTGATGATTTACTTTGGAATTCATTCGTTCATTCTTGTTCGAATGTTAAGGCTATATGTTGCAATTTCAATCGATTGATTCAGCTTGAATATATGTCTGTCAAGATGCTAACGGATGTCAACCTCTTCAGGACGGCTCCTCCAATGCGTCAGAATCCAGAACCTCCGCCACCACCTCCACCTCCGGAGGCATGGCAAGCTGTCATGGCCGCCACCAACGCCAACACGCAGATGCTTTTGCAACTCTTGCAAGAGCGCAACCAAGGAAATAAAGGCCAAGGCAACAATCAAGCTCAGTTTGCTACCCTCAACCAGTTCCTCGCAAACCAGCCGAAGTCCTTCAGTAACTGTGTCGAGGCCACAGACACTGACGATTGGCTCGTGGATATCTACAAACATTTTGAGTGTAGCAACGTCGGGCCTGAGGACTTTGTCAAGTTTGCTTCGTTCCAACTCAAAGACCAAGCTGCTGAGTGGTATCAACAATACAAAGATTCCAGAGGAGGTCGTGTGATTACCTAGGATGATTTCCGCCGAGACTTCAAAGCTCACCACATTCCTCAAAGTGTTGCTGAGAGTAAGCGTGAGGAGTTCCGCAATCTGAAGCAAGGCAGTATGTCTGTTTACCAATACAACATCCTGTTCCAGAGGCTCGCTCGCTTCACCAAACAAGACGTCACTGATGAGAAGAGCATGATTTATCAATTCAGAGGTGGCCTCAGAGAAGATCTGCAATTAGCTCTTGTGCTTTTTGAGCCGACCAAGTATGATGAATTCTACAACATGGCACTAAAGCAAGAGGATGCTCAGCTCAAGTGTGATGCATCTAAGAAGAGACTCAGGGATGCAACTCCTTCTTCTTATTCAACTCAAGTGGCAGCTAAGCAGCAAAAGTTCTGGTTGCCTCCTTCTCCTCCGTTCCGTCAGCCTTATCAGCAGAAGAGTAAAGGTGGCAATGGATCTTCCCACCCACCCAACCCAGGCTATCAAAACAAAGCTTCGTCTCATGCTCCAAGGTTAAGTGCTCCGTATCACCGTCCGCTCTCAGAGGTTACATGCAACAAGTGTCAGCAGAAAGGGCACTATGCAAACAAATGCTTCAACCAGAGGCGCCTTCCGCCTCCTCCTCCTGTGAGATCTTCCAGCAATGCAGTGGTCAAGCATAATCCCAGGTTTGCAAAGGTCAACATGATGAACACATCTCAGGCAGAGGACTCTTCAGAAGTGATCATGGGTAACTTTCCAGTTAACTCTACAACTGCAAAAGTCCTTTTTGATACTGGTGCATCGCATTGTTTCATGTCAAGATCATTTGTTTCAAAGCATGAATTCGTTTCGGAAATGTTGGGTAAACCCACGGGAGTGGTTTCTCCGGCCAAGTCTATGAGGGCTACCACGATGATCCCAAATGTTTCTATCGAGATGGGTGATTATAGATTTCTGTCTTCTCCAATGGTCCTTGGTGACTCGGATATTGATCTAATTCTCGGCATGGACTGGCTTTCTAAGCACAAGGCTCAGCTTGATTGTGCTGCCAGGCAGATTCAATTGACACACTCATTTGAGGATGTGATCATCTATGCCGCTCGTGATGATACCATTCAACTGTTTTCTCTCAATGAGAGGGGCGAGTTGAATGCCATCTCTCAGATTCCAGTCATTTGTGAATATCAAGACGTCTTTCCAGAAGAGCTTCCAGGAATGCCTCCTCACCGGCCAGTTGAATTCATCATTGATCTTGAGCCTTGCACGGAACATGTTTGCAAACGTCCTTACAAGCTTGGACCAGAAGAGTTGAAGGAGCTGAAGAAACAACTTGATGAACAAGAGCGTATGGGTCTGATCCGACCGAGTTCTTCTCCATGGGGTTGTGGTGTTCTTTTTGTCAAGAAGAAAGATGGCACGGACCAACTCTGCGTCGACTACTGTCCATTGAACAAGAAGACCATAAAGAAAAAGTACCCACTTCCCAACATCAATGAGCTTTTCAAACAACTCAAAGGTGCTCAAGTATTCTCCAAGCTTGACCTCCGTACGGGTTATCATCAGATTCGCATTCGTGAACAAGATATCCCCAAGACAGCATTCAGAACAAGATATGGTTCTTATGAATATACTGTCATGTCTTTTGGCCTTGTCAATGCTCCTCCAACATTCTCTCGCATGATGAACTTCATCTTCAACCCTTACACAAATGATTTCGTCTTGGTGTATCTCGATGATATTTTGGTCTTTTCCAAGAACAAAGAGGATCATGCCAAGCACTTGAGATTGGTGCTGGACAAACTCAGAGAACATCAATTCTATGCGAAGTTTTCAAAGTGCGAGTTTTGGCTCGATGAGGTTCTCTACCTTGGGCATATCATCTCAGCCAAGGGCATAGCTGTTAATCCTGAGAAGGTGTCTGCAATTGTGAATTGGGAACCGCCTCAGAATGTCAAGCAGCTCCGCGGTTTCCCTGGGCTTGCAAGCTATTGTCGAAGATTCGTTGAGAATTTCTCTAAGACCGCAAAGCCTCTTTCCAACCTCCTCCAGAAGCATGTGAAGTATGTCTGGACGCCTGAATGTGGCGTGGCTTTCAACACCCTGAAAGATAAGTTAGTCACAACTCCAGTTCTGACTCATCCTAATAAATCCAAACCATTCGAGGTTTTCTGTGATGCTTCCCTGCAAGGTCTCGGTGCTGTGTTAATGCAAGAGAAGAAAGTTGTGGCCTATACCTCTCGCCAGTTGAAGCCCAATGAAAAGAACTACCCCACTCATGATCTCTAGTTGGCGGCAGTTGTCCATGCTCTTTTAACATGGAGACATCTCTTGTTGGGAAGGAAAGTGGACATTTTCACTGATCATAAGAGCCTCAAGTACATCTTCACCCAACCCAACCTCAACCTCAGGCAGAGTCGTTGGGTTGAAATGATTCAAGAGTATAATCCAGGCAAGGCCAATGTCATTGCAGATGCGTTGAGCAAGAAGGCTTACTCCAATAGTTTGATTCTCAAGCCCTTCCAACCGGATCTTTGTGAAGCTTTCCGCAAACTTAATCTCCAAGTTGTTCCTCAAGGATTTCTTGCCAACCTCCAAGTCTCTCCTACTTTGGAAGATTAAATTCGTGAGGCACAACTTCTTGATGCCATGGTGAAGAAGGTCAAGAATGGGATTGCCAAGAGCGAACCCACGTACAAGTGCTATCGCCTTGATGACAAAGATACTATATTCTTCGAGGATCAAACTGTGGTTCCTAAGGGTGATCTACGTAAAGTCATTATGAACGAGGCTCACAATTCACTCCTATCTATTCATCCTGGAAGTACAAAGATGTACCATGACCTCAAGCAGTCGTATTGGTGGACTCGAATGAAGCGATAAATTGCTCAGTTCGTAAATGAATGTGATCTCTACAGAAGAGTGAAAGTAGAACACCAACGACCAGCTGGTCTCCTCCAACCTCTTGCCATTCCAGAATGGAAGTTTAACCATATTGAGATGGACTTCGTAACTGGTTATCCCAAGTCCAAGCATGGAAATGATTCTATCTTTGCTGTCATCGACAAGCTCACTAAAGTGGCTCATTTTCTTCCTATCAAAGAATCTATCACAGCAGCTCAGTTGGCAAAGCTATATACCTCCAGGATTGTCTCCTTGCATGGCATTCCGCAATTGATATCTTCAGATCGTGGAAGCATCTTTACTTCTAAGTTCTGGGATTCTTTTCAGAAGGCCATGGGCACCAACATTCGTTTCAGCACAGCCTTTCATCCCCAAACTAGTGGACAAGTCGAGCGAGTAAATCAAATTCTTGAAGATATGCTCAGGGCTTGTGTCATTTCTTTCGGTATGAAGTGGGAAGATTGTCTTCCATATGCCGAGGTCTCCTACAACAACAGCTTCCAAGTGA
Organism: Triticum urartu; assembly: GCF_003073215.2. Lineage (NCBI taxonomy): Eukaryota > Viridiplantae > Streptophyta > Magnoliopsida > Poales > Poaceae > Triticum > Triticum urartu. The sequence goes on from NC_053023.1 coordinate 258,749,390, forward strand.
GTTCGGGCAAGGCCCCATTCGAGATTCTCTATGGAAGAAAGTGTCGTACTCCTCTTAACTGGTCAGAGACTGGTGAATGCCAACTTCTTGGAAATGACTTAATCACAGAAGCTGAAGAAATGTGCAAAGTCATCCGTGAAAATCTCAAAGCAGCGCAATCGCGTCAGAAGAGTTACTATGATAGCAAGCATCATGACTTGGCTTTCGAGATCGGAGACCATGTCTACCTCCGCGTCTCTCCAATGAAAGGTACTCGTCGCTTCGGTATCAAAGGGAAGCTTGCCCCTAGATACGTGGGTCCTTTCAAGATCATTGGCAAAAGAGGCGACCTCGCCTATCAACTTGAGCTTTCGTCCAACTTTGCAAATGTGCACGATGTGTTTCACGTGTCATAGCTTCGCATGTGTTTTAAGACTCCTGACCGCACCATCAAGTTCGAAGAGATTGAAATTCAAGAAGACATGTCTTATCATCAGCATCCCGTTGCTATTCTTGAAGAAACCGAGCGCAAGACTCACAACCAGAAAGCCCAAGAGCTTGCCGGCTGGCACTCCAAATACACACTTGGCCGGGTTAAGCATCATCTTGTAAACCCGAAGATTATCAAGAGTCTCTTTCAGGTCTGTGACCAAGGTTTCCTCTTCCCTGGACTTCACTACTATATCATCCACATAGGCATGAACATTGCGCCCAATTTGATCATGAAGACAATTCTGCACACACCGTTGGTAAGTCGCCTGAGCACTCTTGAGCCCAAAAGGCATAGAAACATAGCAGAAAGCCCCAAAAGGTGTTATAAACGTTGTTTTCTCTTGATCCTTGACTGCCATCTTAATCTGATGATACCTGGAGTAAGCATCTAAGAAACTCAATCGTGCGCAACCCGCCGTAGCATCAATGATCTGATCAATACGGGGAAGAGCAAAAGGATCAGCCGGACATGCCTTGTTTAAATCTGTGTAATCCACACACATACACCAGGTGCCATTCTTTTTGAGCACGAGCACCGGTTTAGCTAACCATTCTGGACGAAAAACCTCCACAATGAACCCGGCCGCCAAGAGCCGGGCCACCTCTTCTCCAATGGCCTTGCACCTTTCTTCATTGAACCGCCGAAGAAACTGTCTGACAGGTTTGAACTTTGGATCGATATTAAGCGTGTGCTCAGCGAGTTCCCTCGGGACACCCGGCATGTCTAAAGGTTTCCATGCAAAGATGTCCCGGTTCTCACGGATGAACTCGATGAACGCGCTTTCCTATTTCGGATCCAAGTTTGCGCTGATGACGAACTGCTTGGATGAATCGCCAGGCACAAAGTCAACCACCTTAGTGTCATTAGCTAATTTGAACTTTAACTCTGTCTCATGCTCTTTTGTTGGTTTCTTTAATGACGTCATGTCCGCCGGGTCAACGTGATCCTTGTAGAATTTCAACTCCTCTGTTGCACAAACAGATTCAGCATAGTCAGCATCCCCTTCTTCACATTCCAAGGCTATCTTCCGGCTCCCATGGACTGTAATGGTGCCCTTGTGACCCGGCATTTTGAGCTGCAAATATACGTAACACAGCCGAGCCATGAACTTGGCATAAGCCGGCCGCCCAAACAGAGCATGATATGGGCTTTTGATTTTAACCACTTCAAAGGTTAATTTTTCTGCTCTGGAGACATATTCATCTCCAAAGGCTACTTCCAGCTCGATCTTACCAACTGGGTATGCCGACTTACCAGGCACCACACCATGAAAAACAGTGTTGGATTCTTTAAGATTTTTGTCCGTCAATCCCATCCGACGAAACGTCTCATAGTAAAGGATGTTGATGCTGCTGCCTCCATCCATGAGTACCTTAGTAAACTTGTACCCACCAACCTGAGGTGCCACTACTAATGCCAAGTGACCCGGATTATCAACCCGGGGTGGGTGATCCTCTCTGCTCCACACAATGGGCTGCTCCGACCAACGTAAATAACGTGGAACTGCCGGCTCAACGGCATTGACGACCCTCTTGTGGAGTTTCTGGTCTCTCTTACATAAACTGGTAGTAAAGACATGATATTGTCCACTACTCAACTGCTTCGGGTTGCTCTGGTAGCCGGATTGTTGCTGCTGTTGATTCCCTTGGCCATGTTGCTGATTATATCCTCCCTGGTGACCAGGATGACCATGAAAATCTCCTCCGCTTGAACCGGCGCCCGGGCCCTGAAAGCCGCTTGAGCCGCCACCCGGCTCGTGACCCCCATCAAATGTGTTTGAATTTTTAAACGCCTTCATGATCGTGCAATCCTTCCACAAGTGGGTAGCTGGCTTCTCCCGGGTGCCGTGTCTTGGACAAGGTTCATTCAACAACTGCTCAAGGGTGGGGCCTGACCCGCCCGATCGAGTGGGCTGTCTGCCCTTGTGCCACTGATTACCACCCTGCGCATTAGTATTAGCAACAAACTCATCAGCCTTACGCTTATTACCTCCTTGATTTGCCGGGTTATGCTGGTGACCCTTGCCATTGTCGTTCTTCTTTCCCTTCGTTGCCTTTTCTTCATTAGACGCCGGGTCTTTGGTGGTATCAGAATCGGAATACTTGACAAGAGACGCCATCAACGTTCCCATGTCATTACAGTCACGTTTAAGCCGCCCCAACTTCTGCTTCAGAGGTTCAAAACGGCAATTTTTCTCCAACATGAAAACTGCTGAGCCGGCGTCCATTTTATTAAACGAATGTATTATCTCCTTGACCCGGCGCACCCAATGGGTTGTAGATTCTCCATCCTCTTGCTTGCAATTGGTCAGGTCCATGATACGTCTCCAACGTATCTATAATTTTTGATTGCTCCATGCTATATTATCTACTGTTTTGGGCAATATTGGGCTTTATTATCCACTTTTATATTATTTTTGGGACTAACCTATTAACCGGAGGCCCAACCCAGATTTGCTATTTTATGCCTATTTCAGTGTTTTGAAGAAAAGGAATATCAGACGGAGTCGAAATGGAACGAAATCAACTGGAGAAGTTATTTTTGGAAGGAAACACATCTGATGGACTTGGACCCCACGTCAAAAGATACGGGAGCTGCCCACGAGGGTGGGGGCGCGCCCACCCCCCTAGGGCGCGCCCCCCTGCCTCGTGGGGCCCACGTGGCTCCCCTGACGTGCTTCTTCTGCCTATATAACTCCATGTACCCTAAAACTTCGAGAACACACAATAGATCGGGAGTTCCGCTGCCAGAAGCCTCCGTAGCCACCGAAAACCAATCTAGACCCGTTCGCAATCCTTCTCCGATGGCCATCTTCATCATCCCAGTGCTCTCCATGATGAGGAGGGAGTAGTTCTCCCTCGGGGATGAGGGTATGTACCAGTAGCTATGTGTTTGATCTCTCTCTCTCTCGTGTTCTTGAGATGATACGATCTTGATGTATCACGAGCTTTGCTATTATATTTGGATCCTATGATGTTTCTTCCCCCCTCTTCTCTCTTGTAATGAATTGAGTTTCCCCTTTGAAGTAATCTTATCAGATTGAGTCTTTAAAGATTTGAGAACAGTTGATGCATGTCTTGCCGTGGATATCTGTGGTGACAATGGGATACCGCGTGCCACTTGATGTATGTTTTGGTGACCAACTTGCGGGTTCCGCCCATGAACCTATGCATAGGGGTTGGCACACGTTTTCGTCTTGATTCTCCGGTAGGAACTTTGGGGCACTCTTTGAGGTCCTTTGTGTTGGTTGAATAGATGAATCTGAGATTGTGTGATCCATATCGTATAATCATGCCCACGGATACTTGAGGTGACATTGGAGTATCTAGGTGACAGTAGGGTTTTGATTGATTTGTGTCTTAAGGTGTTATTCTAGTACGAACTCTAGGGCTGTTTGTGACACTTATAGGAATAGCCAATGGATTGATTGGAAAGAATAACTTTGAGGTGGTTTCGTACCCTACCATAATCTCTTCGTTCGTTCTCCGCTATTAGTGACTTTGGAGTGACTCTTTGTTGCATGTTGAGGGATAGTTTTATGATCCAATTATGTTAGTATTGTTGAGAGGACTTACACTAGTGAAAGTATGAACCCTAGGCCTTGTTTCCACACATTGCAATACCGTTTACGCTCACTTTTATCACTTGTTACCTTGCTGTTTTTATTATTTCAGATTATAAATACCTTTATACACTATCCATATACCACTTGTTTCACCATCTCTTCACCGAACTAGTGCACCTATACAATTTACCATTGTATTGGGTGTGTTGGAGACACAAGAGACTCTTTGTTATTTTGTTGCAGGGTTGCTTGAGAGAGACCATCTTCATCCTACGCCTCCTACGGATTGATAAACCTTAGGTCATCCACTTGAGGGAAATTTGCTACTATCCTACAAACCTCTGCCCTTGGAGGCCCAACAACGTCTACAAGAAGAAGGTTGTGTAGTAGACATCAGTCCACAATTGACATTGGCTGCTTACACGTGTCTTTAAAGTTCTGGATGAAACGTGCCTTCAACTCTGCCCATGAGCCGATGGAATTGGGTGGTAATCCTTTCAACCAGGTCCAAGCCGTTCCATCCAACATCATGGTAAAGTACTTGGCCATTGCAGCATCACTAACCTCCAACAACTCCATAGCCATCTCATAACTCTCAATCCAAGCCCCCGACTGTAAGTCAGCCGTGTAGTTAGGTACCTTACGAGGTCCCTTGAAATCCTTGGGCAACCGCTCATTGCGTATGGCTGGGACCAGGCAAGGTACGCCTCCGGTTCTCGTAACCACTCCTGCCTCAACCGAGGTTGCTGGATAAGCCGGAAAGGTTTGGTGAGCCGCCTGCTCTGCTGCTATCTGAGCCGCCCGTTCCGCCTCTTGACGAATCCTCTCCTGATCCGCCAAATTAAGGGCTCCAGCCCGCACCGGCCCATGCCTATATGGCCGGTTGTGGCGTTGAGCATTACTTGACATATCTGCAGATTCCATGTGCCTACTGTAACTCGGGCTCTGGCTTGGGCGAGGAGTTGAATGAATCATGTCTCGACTGTAGGAGTATGCATCCTGCTGGGGCAAAGCTGTCTGAAGTAGTTCTCTTACCCTCCGGGTTTCAATTGCTGCTGGCGAGTCACCTTCCATTGGGAGAGCTGCCAAACGAGCCGACGCCTCAATGAGGTTCTCCATGGGGTTGGAGAAGTGACCCGGGGGCGCTGCTATATAACGAGGAGGAGCTGTATTCATGCGCGGCGGCTCCATGGTGCGTGGCTGAACTGGTGCACCGGGCGTCGTGACCCGGTTTACCTCTGGCGGGTTGCTCCCTCCAGCTCCGGGTGTATGGAACAGATTCCTCGGATCCAGCGTTAGAGGTAGACACGACTGAGTTTTCTGACACCTCCTCCTCATGACCTCGTTTGATGCATTAAGATCCACCGAGTGCCGGAAGGTTTCTGCTTGAAGCTGCTGAGCATGAGGATCCAAAGCTGCTCGTTCTGCTGCCATCCGGGTTTCCTCCGCGGCTAGATTTTCCTTAGCTTGCACCATCTCCTCCCGCACGCATGCCACTTCCGTGTCATGGTGGGCTTTATCCGCCGGCTCTACCATAGTGGTTAACATAGTCGTCAGTTATCCATGAGGTCCATGAGAACCTGAGACGGGGGCCGCACGGGGTCTCCTGACCCGGCAGCTGCCGACCCGGTGGCCACCGCTGTCGCTGTGGTGGAGTTCTGCCCGGGCTGTGTCCCTGCCATGAAGACTCCGGCCCAATTGGGCGGCTCAAGGGGGTTCGGAATACTGCTGCCATCGGAACAACCCCCTAGCATGCCGTCTTGCAGTTGGTACAATGAGTCCATCTCACCTGTTGATGATGCAGTATCAGAGCAGATGGACGTCTCCCCGCCTTCCATCGATCCTTCGGAGTATTCACCGCCATGGATGCAGCCTACGAAGGCATGCTTCACGACAGATTGAACACGGGCGGACCCAGCGCGCTGAGCCGTTTCGATGAGGTCGGTGTGGACATCCGGCTCAGGGCCTGACTCGCCGATCCGGCCGATGAAGACGTGAATTCCGCTGAAGGGGACCCGGTACCCGTACTCAATTGAGCCGGCCTCAGGGCCCCAGCCTTCGTCGTCAATGTAGATCTTGCCGCAACGACTCTTGGTCATCCAGCCCACAGCGTATCCCTTGAGCCCTTTGAAGTTGCCCTTCAAGAACTCAAATCCACCGTTGCCTGGCCCCACGGTAGGCGCCAACTGTCGTGGAGTTGTCACGACAGATGTTCTAGAGCAAGGACTTAGTCGTAGGGCCATCGCACTAGGAAGCTTAAAGGGGTTAATCGGGACAAAGGACACGAGAGAGGGTTTTATACTAGTTCGGCCCCTTACGATGAAGGTAAAAGCCTACGTCTAGTTGGGATTGGTATTGCTGAGGTTTCGATCTCCAAGAGGCTCAACTCACCGGCTTGGTGATCGACTTGGTTGTTTCTCCCCTGAACCGCCACCGGGTCATCCCCTTATATACACGGGTTGACGCCTGGTGGCTTACAGAGTCTCATAATCGTGTCCGGCTCGGTTACTTCCTCTACATGCCTTTCTTTACAAGTCTTTCCGCCCATATGGCGGTTTACAATAATGGGCCTTAAGCCGGCCCGAGGCCTTTGGGATTTCTATATACACTAATAAACTATCATCTTGACTGTATATTGGGCTTCTTATGTAACCCGCCATTAAGGCTGACCCGGCCCCTCCTAGGCGGGTCTCAGCTGATAGTAATATCCCCAACAGAAGTGGTCACACCATTCCGACCGGGAAGCCACCTGGGAATGCGAGGACCACCTCCATTCCGAATATCCGGAGTTCTTTCAGTCCTAGATCTCGGGACGAGATCCTTTTGTAGTTGTGGAGTGTTGTAACACCCTGTATATAAATTACCATATTTGTACTCCAACTCTTGCCATTTTCGGCTCTAAGTTATGATATTCCCTCGTGGTTGGGTTTTGTCCTCGTTTTGCATTTTGTCCATCTCATGCATTGCATATCATGTCATCATGTGCATCTCTTTTGCATACGTGTTCATCTCATGCATCCGAGCTTTTTCCCCGTTGTCCGTTTTGCGATGCGACATTCCTCTGTCCTCTGGCGTCCCCCTTTTGTCTCTTTTCATGAGCGGGTGCTAAACGTTCTCGGAATGGACTGAGATTTGCCAAGCGGCCTTGGTACACCACCGGTAGACCGCCTGTCAAGTTTCGTGCCATTTGTAGTCCGTTTGATACTCCAGCGGTTAACCGGGGAACCGTAAAGGCCTCGTGTGTGATTGCAGCCCAACACTCCTCCAAAGTGGCCCAAAACCCATCCAAACCTCCTCCATCCTCTCGTCCGTTCGATAATGATTGCGTGGCCGAAAACTGCACCTCATTTGGACTCTCCTAGCTCCCTCTACCTATAAATAGGTGCTCCCCTCCGAAATCCCGCAGTCCAAAACCCTAGAATCCCCCTCCGCGCCGCCGGACACGTCTGGGTGACGCCGGACAAAACGCGCCGCTGACCCGAGCCACTCAGAGAGCGCCACATGGCCCGAGCCGCCCCAGCGCCACCGGCCCGCCGTCGGCCCCCGAGGCCCGGTCGTCTCCGCCGCCGCCTCTCCTCCCGCCGCGTGCCGCCCCGCACCTTTAGCCGCCCGCACCGCCGCCGCACTTCCTCGCCGGCCGCTGCTCCACGCCCTCGCCGGTAGCCCGCCACCTCGGCATCCACGTAGGATCCCCTTCCTCGATGCCGCAGTCGCCGGTCGCCGCCCCACTACTCCAGTCGACCACCTCGCTAGCGAAACCCCTCCTTCCACTCCGGCCGGATCCGCTGCTCCGCCGTCTCCGGCCACCAACTCCGGCGACTTTCCCGACGAACCTCGGCTTCCGCGTGCCAAATCTGGATCGGTAGAACCCTAGGGTTGACTTCGAATTTCCTCTAAGTCATTTTATATTGCATTTTCAGCCCATGTTCATTGCGTCATAACTCTGTGCCCGTAGATCCGTTTTGGGCGTGCAATATATCAAAATGTTCATCAAGATGTGGTCTTTATTTTGTTCCATTGTGCCATGCTTGTTTGAGTCCATCTTGATTCCCAAATTGTTGATGCAAGAGTGCTATAAAATGTTAGGTGCTGATTCTTAACAGATCTTGAGCATTTGTCATTTTTTCCATGATTATTGTGTGCTGCATATGGGCATGAGCTCTACATGTGTTTTGGGCTATGCCATGCCATATTTACAGTTACAGGGGTGCATGCCATGTTTTTTTGTGATCAATGTGGTGACTAGCACATGCATGCCAAGTAGCTCTCGTAATATTGCTGATTTCAGGGACTTAGATTTTCACTAAGTCATTTCCCTGCTGTTATTTTTATGCCATGTATTCATGTTGCTACAGTGAGATCCATGCTTCTTTTGAGTATGTTTAGTAAGGATGATTTGGACATATGGTTGTGCTCTATGCATACATGCCCCTGTTTGCATTTATGGAGTGCCCTAGCATGACTCAATCTTGCTCTACTTTTGCTTTAAAATGTTCCTGGCAGACTGTTTACGTGTTAATCAATTTTGCCAAGGTTGTTGTAGTTGATCCATGCATGCTATGAACTTGTTATTGCTTTGCTTGGCTTCATGATCATGTCTTATTGCTGGTAGTATGCTTAGTTTATCATTCAATGCCTTGTGTTGAGTGCATCGAGCTTGCAAAGAGGCCTTCATAACTCTGTTTTTTGCCATGTCCAGTTTTCTGCTAAGTCTGAATCTTTTAACAGAAGTTGCTATGTTTACATGGGTGCCATCATATTTTCTGTGCCCTTTTGGCTTATGGTCAGTAAGGTACTTTTGTTATATTCTTTGAGTAGATTCATGACATGCCTTGTTTTTCTACGTTCTGTTCCTGTAGCATATTGATATCTTGCTCTAAACATTGCTTCCTGATGTTAATTCCTGACATGTTAGTATTTTCACTAAGTTTGTGATGCTGATATCTTTTGCACTTTTTCCATGCTTGTTTGAACCTGCTATTGTGTGATTTAGCAATAGCTCAGTGTTCATCTCTTGTCAAGAATCTTGAGTAGATCACTACCATGTGCTTTGTTGTTATGTTGGAGTGCAGTAGCTTAGTTTCTTGTTGCATTCTAGATGGCATCGTGATGTTTATCGCAGAATTATGCCATTATTTTTTTGTTTGCCATTTGCAAACCGTGCATCCGTTTCCGGCGATCTTTATATCGATTTCGACCGAAATCAACTCATCTTTCCAGCGGCACTCTTGGTTTGCCAAGTTGAGGCCTGGTTCAATATTTTCCTTCCAGAGCTCGCATATGCATTGCATATCACATCCCATATATCATGCCATGTTTTGCATCATTTTGCTTGCGCATTGCACCCGGTTGATTGTGGTTTCCTTTGCTTGTGTTCTTGCCTTGGGTAGAGCCGGGAGAAAAGTTCGTGATCGAGGAACCCGTTGAGTACGCTTACGAGGATCAAGCTTACGTCAACTCCGAGAACTTTGCAGGCAAGATGACCATACCCTCGAAATCACTTCTATCTTTGCTTGCTAGTTGTTCTCGCTCTATTGCTATGCCGTGATACCTACCACTTGCTATATCATGCCTCCCATATTGCCATGACAAGCCTCTAACCCAGCTTTCCTAGCAAACCGTTGTTTGGCTATGTTACCACTTTGCTTAGCCCCTCTTATAGTGTTGCTAGTTGCAGGTGAAGGTGGAGTTTGTTCCTTGTTGGAACATGATTACCGTTGGGATATCATTATTATATCTTGTTTACTTTAATGCACCTATATACTTGGTAAAGGGTGCAAGGCTCGGCCTTATTCCTGGTGTTTTGTTCCACTCTTGCCGCCCTAGTTTCCGTCATACTGGTGTTTTGTTCCATGATTTTGCGTTCCTTACGCAGTTGGGTTATAACGGGAACCCCTTGACAGTTTGCCTTGAATAAAACTCCTCCAGCAAGGCCTGACCTTGGTTTTACCATTTGCCACCTAAGCCTTTTTCCCTTGGGTTCCGCGGACTCAAGGGTCATCTTTATTTTAAACCCCCGGGCCAGTGCTCCTCGGAGTGTTGGTCCAAACTAGAGCACCGTGCGGGGCCGTCCCTTGGCAACTTGGGTTACGTTGGCTCCCGTATGCTTAGCTTATCCGGTGTGCCCTGAGAACGAGGTATGTGCAGCTCCTATCGGGATTTGTCGGCACAACGGGTGGTCTTGCTGGTCTTGTTATACCATTGTCGAAATGTCTTGTAACCGGGATTCCGAGTCTAATCGGGTCGTCCTGGGAGAAGGAATATCCTTCATTGACCGTGACAGCTTGTGATGGGCTAAGTTGGGACACCCCTGCAAGGTTTTGAACTTTCGAAATCCGTGCCCGTGGTTATGGGCAGATGGGAATTTGTTAATATCCGGTTGTAGAAAACCTGACACTTAACTTAATTAAAATGAATCAACCATGTGTGTAGCCGTGATGGTCTCTTTTCGGCGGAGTCCGAGAAGAGAACACGGTCTCGTGTTTTGCTTGAAACGTAAGTAGTTTCAGGATCACTTCTTGATCATTATAGCTTCTCGACCGTGCTTTGCTTCTCTTCTCGCTCTCATTTGCGTAAGTTAGCCACATATATGCTAGAGCTTGCCGCAGCTCCACCTCACTACCCTTTCCTACCCATAAGCTTAAATAGTCTTGATCGCGAGGGTGTGAGATTGCTGAGTCCCCGTGACTCACAGATTACTTCCAAAACCAAATGCAGGTGCCGACGATGCCAGTGCAGGGGACGTGACCGAACTCAAGTGGGATTTCAACGAGGATTCAAGACGTTACTACGTTTCCTTTCCGGATGATCAGTAGAGGAGCCCAGTTGGGGCGATCGGGGATCTATGCATTTGGGGTTGTCTTTATTTTGGTTCCGTAGTCGGAACTTGATTGAATTTTGGATGATGTAATGCCATATTTATGTATTGTGTGAAGTGGCAATTGTAAGACAAGTCTTTATCTCTTTCTTATTCAGTACATGGGATGTGTAAAGATTACCCCTCTTGCGACATGCCTACTATGCAATTATGCCTCTAAGTCGTGCTCCGACACGTGGGAGATATAGCTGCATCGTGGGTGTTACACAGTGGGTCCCACCAGTCCCGGCGCCGTCGCCCAGGCCGAGAATCCCTCGGTCCGAGTGCTGACTTGTCGACTGTGCGTCGCCATACCTGAGGGCGCCCAGGGACGAGCGGGTTACGAGGTGTCTTGGCATCGACGAAAGCCTAAATGACATCTATATAGGTTAGGGGTGCCTCAAAAGCGACAAAACCCTGAATGACATATATTTTGGTGGCATACTGTTGAAAATATTTAGTTAGGTTGATGGAAAAAACAATAATGCTATATTACTCTATCTTTGAATTTAAATGTTTAGTTGTTTCGTCGTTGCGAGGGTCTGGTGTTCAACGAGCTCCGCCCCTGCTTTCGTGGGTGAGCACAAATGACATCTCCTCCTCCCCCTTCATTATTTGCTCTGCTCTAGTCTTCATGCCGATGAAACTTGCTAGCTATAGGTGTCTTCAATCATCAGTATGCATGACCAGTATGCGTCCCCTATTCGAAAGGGTTACAATTATAAATATGCATGCATTTGCATATTTATAACTGTGATTCTTTCGAATTGTCCAACGTTATCCATGGACAACCCGAGTATGTGTAGATTAGGTTCGTTTTCCCATATGCTCTGCTTCGGATCCGACACATAAATTTCGTCAGTGCCTCCCTGTTGTTTTGTGGGTACACATCGTCCATTTTTATTGCAAAGATGTGTATCAGGAGAACAACGGGGAGGTGCTGCCGAAATTTTGCATCGGATCCGGAGTAGAGGATGGGAAAACGAACCCAATCTACACATACTCAGGTGGGATTACAACCTATCTTTACCTATTAGAGTGTAGGTTACATGGACGTAATAAAATTGACAAAATAGATTAATTGGTGAATATATACATGTTGAATTTATATATATATATATATATATATATTATATATATAATTCTAGGACAACACTATTCTAATCCTAAAATTAGAATAACTATTTGGATCACGGGGCCCTATATAGGCCCCGACCAGATTTTCCCGAACTCCCCAAACCGCGCCCACGATCCCCTCTCCCTCAATCCCCGGCCGCCTCTCCGGAACAGAGCCCACGATCCCCTCCCCCTCGATCCCCGTCTGCCCTCCTGAACTGAGTCGCCGCCTCCACCCCTCCCAAATCGCGTCGCCACTGCAGTCGCCCTTCTTGGATCGCACCGCCACCACCACCCCGCCCCACGGTGCACCTGCCGGCCTCCTAGCGCGCCGCCGCCCCGCCCTCGGCGCTCCGCCTTCCCTCCTCCCAGCGCGCCGCTGCCCTGCCCCACGGCGCACGGCTGCCCCGCCAGGCCTCCTGACCATCACCGGCCGGCGCTGCTCCACCATCCCCATGCTGCACAGGTCCTCCCCTGGTTCTTCCCCATCTAGGATCTGGATCGGGGTCATCCAGGTGCTCGTCGTGGATGAGGAAGGCCGCAAACCGCTATGGACGCGACCTCTAGGCTCTGCCCCACCCGTGCATCCTCCCTGTTTTACCTCTGCCATGCCCACGCTGGCGTCCCAACAACCCATCTCAAGTGAGCAGTCCAAGGCCTCGCACTCGAGCAGTCCATCCAGCTGCTGGCCGTGGGTCTCCCACAGCAAGCTCGGTGACATGCCTAGGCCTGAGCGACGACCTGCCCTAGGCTAAGATGTGACCTTCCTACGTGTATTTTCTCCAAATTGTTGTTTCCATGGCCGCCGATAGTGGATCATTGACCAACTGATCAGCTAGCCGAGAAGGCATCCAAATGACGAGGAACGAGGATGGGGACGTACGCCAGTATTATGTTTGAAGCTTTACTCCTCCGTTTGTGCACATCACATCGCGGGGAAGCAAGAAGCAACCCAGTACCGCTCTCATTGCTGTTGATGAATCAGTGGGAGCTACTCTTGTTGTTGACAATTATCCGTCAGTTCTCACACTGGAGACGAAGTGCGCAGAAATAAAAACGATGGCCGAAAATAAACAAAGACAGTGGCTCGGTGCGTTCTTGAGTAAAGCTGAAGCCAAATAAAAGAATATGTGTGTGTGCTCATCTTGGAATAGTGATTTTGGCTAATTCAGGAATCCAACAGCTCGATGCAGAAAAGATCTGGCCGAGTGCGAGGCTCGCTAGGGTTGCGGCGACTCACCGGCGTCGGGTCCGCAGGAGGACGTGGGGGGTCGGCGAAGTGGTATGCGGGAGGAGCATTTGGAGCGTAACATTCCTCTCCACACCACCATTCGCAGTGTTACACTCTTCAGTCTGCCATAAGCATCTAGGAGGTGTATTCGGTTTTCAATTCCCCACAAAAGATAAGCACCAGTCATAAACATATAGGGACTCCACATGCCAATATGTTTGTAGATTCTTCAGTCTGCACCAAAAAACTGATGGATGGAATTTACAGGTAGTTTCCCCGTAGCTACACTACATTGTCAGGTATCTTCAGTACAAAATAAAAAGTAGAGACTAGAAGACAACACTTAAGCAAACGCTCAGCTTCGATTCATTCTGCATTATCAAAGTAATCTCTGGCTTCGATTCATTGCCAGGGATGCTCACTCTATATTCATGCATTAAAAGCTCCCTTCCAGCAGGATGATAAAAAGAGGGGCTTAGTTCTATCAGATAAATGACCATGCACCAGGCAGCTTGACTTTATTTTTGTCTGAATCACCTTGCTATCAAACGAATCGCATCAACCAGACCACTTGCAGGTTCAGAGGGGAAATACACGAAGAGTCTCAGTTAGTTGTTACTCATGTTTTCTTTCTTTAATTCTGAACAAACAGCTGCTGATGTTTGCTTAGCACATTTGTTGATGGTTGTACCAGTTATTTTTTTTGCGTTATGTAACTAGTGTATAACCAGTGGAGTCAATCGGCTTAAAAGATTCTCACTAGCATTAGTGACATATAGAAAAGACAAATTAGCGGACGACGGAGTTGGGGGGGCGTCGCCGCATCGCCGTCGGTGGGGAGGCGAGTATTGGGGTATTTTGCCACTCAATTGGCCGTTTGAGCTTTGTTGAAACTTGAAAGATTTCATTACTTGATATTATTTTCACGGGAAAGCTATATATTCTTTTAAGAATAAAATCGGACCTTGAAACTCGTTCCAGAGTGGAAAAGCCTAGGCAGGGGAATGTTTACTGTTGCTATCTTCATTCAATCCAGTCAAAAAAATCAAAATAAATTTCTTTAAGTTGAAACTTCTAAAATGCACATCATGAGGGTTTCGTACACTAAATAGAACAAAAAAACTATTATGGGTTCCCTCTAAAATGTTTGTCCTATTGCTTATGAGAATTGACCCAAATTTTCCTATTGTTTTTGCACATGTTGGATTCAAGGAAAAACGTGTGTAAAAAAGTGTGATTTCGAAAGTTCAGGTATAACGGACATCGAAGTTCAAACCGAAAAAATGTAAACAAAAAATCATGGAATTAAAAAAATAAAAACTATGGAGTTTCATGAAAAAACATTAATAGCACGTAAAGTTCATGTTTCAAAATTTTTGAAGTTCACGTGCACCATGTACAGAAGAAAAATGAGCAAATGAAAAAAGGGACCACCTAGGCCATTTCACCGAGAAGCAAAATATGGATAAAATGCCGCGACAAAATTCTATAAGAAGTTCAAATTTAAAACCGAAGCAGGTCAACGTTTAAAAATGAAGTTTCTAATATCTAAAAGACAAATTTGGAAGTTCAAAAAATTTGAGCAAGAAGTAAAAAAAATGTAGTTCAAAAACCTTTATAACAGATTTTCCCCGTTTGTAAAAAAATCAGAGAAGTTTAAATTAAAAAGAGGAGCAATTCAAAAAGATTGTATAAAAACTGATTTCCCCATTCTATAAAAACTAGAAGTTCAAATTAAAATCACAACGCAGTATCATTGTTTATATAAAAAAGCATTTCCCCCGTTACAAAGCAATAAAACTAAGAAGTTCAAATTTTAAAAATGGCGAAGTTCGATGTCTGTAAAAAATTCGGTTTTTTCACATTATTAAAAAATGAAACCAAGAATTTCAAAATTTTAAAACAGAGAAGTTCAAAAAACTCGATTTTCCTCATTACTAAAGAATAAAACTGAGAAGTTCAAATTAAAATAACAGAGAAGTTCAAGTACTGCGAGGAATGCATTTCCGGTGATAATAAAAGTATAGAAAAATAAAAACATAAAAGGTTTGTTGAAAAAAGCTCTATCCAGGGAAGTTCAAAAATTCTTGCGAAAGAGGTTCACCTTGTATTTCCATGTTCAAAAACACAAAAAGGAAATTGTTTTTTGCATTTTAAAATAATTCTCTCAATCCACAAGGAAGTTCAATTATTATTTTGGAGCAATTTGATTTTAAAAAGGAAATACAAAATTCAAATTATAAAAATGGAAAAAGTTCATGTACTACATGGTATGTGTTTAATATGAGAAAATGAATTAAAAGGCAAGGTCCAAAATTTTTGTTATTATAAGTTCAAGGCCTCGGTCGGAGAAAGTTAAAAAAATTATTGTGGGAGAGGTTTGTACGAAAGGAATATCATTTGTGTGACACTGACGAATGGATGACAAAATTGCAAACGACAATACGTCGCCGAAGTTCAATGTGAAAGCTACATGAAGTTAAACTATTATACTGAATGAATTTCAGATGAAAAACTTTTAAAATCGTCAGTAAAATCTGAGTTTTAATGTCATTGGTGCGGCGCAACTAGTTCAATGCTTGGTACAAACCCAAAGAAGGTCATTAAAAAAAGCATCTCAAATAGTTTTATAACAAAAAATTTCTCTCTTAAAATTAACATAGAAGTTAAAATTTAAAAACGAAGCGGCTTGATGTCTATCAAAAAGTAAGATTTTTTCCGTTAGTAAAACAAATAAAACCAGGAAGTCCAATTTAAAAACATGGAGAAGTTCGATGATTATAGTAAAACTCAGATTTTACTCGTTATTAAAGAATGGAAATAAGAAGTTCAAAAATTAAATAACAAGAAGTTCAACTTTTAAAAATAGAGCACTTCAAAATTTCATAAAAAGGATTAAGAAAAAAAACCAGGAAGTCCATATTAAAAAGATGGAGAAGTTCGATGATTATAGAAAAAACTCAGATTTTCCTCGTTATTAAAGAATAAAACTGAGAAGTTAAAATTAAAATAACAGAGAAGTTCAAGTACTGCGAGGAATGCATTTCAGGTGATAATAAAAGTATAGAAAAATAAAAACATAAAAGGTTTGTTGAAAAAAGCTCTGTCTGGGGAAGTTCAAAAATACTTGCGAAAGAGGTTCACCTTGTATTTCCATGTTCAAAAACACAAAAGGATTTTTTTTGCATTTTAAAATAATTCTCTCAATCCACAAGGAAGTTCAATTATTATTTTGGACAATTTGATTTCAAAAAGGAAATACAAAATTCAAATTATAAAAATGGAAAAAGTTCATGTACTACATGGTTTGTGTTTAATATGAGAAAAATGAATTAAAAGGCAAGGTCCAAATTTTTTGTTGTTATAAGTTCAAGGTCTCGGTCAGAGAAAGTTCAAAAAATTATTGTGGGAGAGGTTTGTACAAAAGGAATATCATTTGTGTAACACTGACGAATGGATGAGAAAATTGCAAACGACAATATGTCACCGAAGTTCAACGTGAAAGCTACAGGAAGTTCAACTACTATAATGAATGAATTTCAGATGAAAACTTTTAAAATCGTCAGTAAAATCTGAGTTTTAATGTCATTGATGCGGCGCAACTGGTTCAATGCTTGGTACAAACCCAAAGAAGGTCATTAAAAATGCATCTCAAATAGTTTTATAACAAAATTTTCTCTCTTAAAATAAACATAGAAGTTAAAATTTAAAAACGAAGCGGCTTGATGTCTATCAAAAAGTAAGATTTTTACGTTAGTAAAACAAATAAAACCAGGAAGTCCAATTTAAAAACATGGAGAAGTTCGATGATTATAGTAAAACTCAGATTTTACTCATTATTAAAGAATGGAAAAAAGAAGTTAAAAAATTAAATAACAAGAAGTTCAACTTTTAATAATAGAGCGCTTCAAAATTTCATAAAAAGGATTAAGAAATGCAGATTAATATTCATAAAAAACTCAGATATTTTCATGTAACTGAGAGAAGTTCAGATTGATAACTGCCAGAAGTTCACGTACTACACGGTGTGCATTATGCATTAAAAATAACAAAAAGGCAAAGACTAAAAATTTTATTTTTATAAGTTCAAGTCCTCCGTCGGAGAAAGTTAAAAAATTTATCGTGTGAGTGGTTTGTACAAAAGGAATATCATTTGTGTAACACTAACGAATGGATTAGAAAATTACAAATGAAAAAACATCACAGAAGTTCAAGGTGAAAACAGTAGGAAGTTCAACTACTATAGTGAATGAATTTTTAGATGAAAAACTTTTAAAAATCGTTGCTAGTATGAAAAACCGATCAACACGGGAAAGTTGCGTGTTTATAGCAGCTTTCCACTGGTATATCACTTGCTCAATTTCGGTGAGTGTTCCAGTGAGTGGATGGAGAGCTACGAGCAAAAAAAGCACGTGAAAAATAGAGTGAAGTTCAAGTAAACATGCCGAGAAGTTCAAGTTCTTTACGCGGTGCATTTTAGAAGAATATGTTTCACGATAAAGGCAGAACGAATGATCCTGCCGTTTTCAAAATTACTTGAAAACGGCTAGGAATGAGAGAAAACCATCAACATGAAAAATTTTCCGTAGATTTTCAACGGTATATTATTTGCCCCATTCCGATAAAAGTTGTAACAATTACAGTGAAAATACATTTTTAGCCATTTTCAAAATTGACATAAAACCATAATTAACTGGGAGAAATAATATGTACCAAAAAGTTTCGCATTTTCTCAAGATTTCCAACGCCATATCATTTGCTGCATTCGGACGTAAAGTTAAAAAATTAGCTCGAAAATACGAACTCGGTGGAACTTGTACCGTTTTCTAAATTACTTTTAAACCGTTCAAAATTAGAAAAAAACATTCAACAAGAGAAATTAGCGCATCTTCATAAGCTTCCAACGCCATATCATTTTCCTCAATTGGGTTAGCCGTTTAGAAATGACATCGAAAATACGAACTCGGTTGTTCGGTTTGCGAAATTTTACGATTTTTCAAATTACACTTTAAGTATAAGGAATTGGAGAAAACTTTCAACATGTGGAAGGAGCGGACTTACAACAGCTTACGAACACCATATTGTTTGCCTCATTCCGATAAACGATTTAGAAATGCGATTGAAAATACGATTCACGTTTTTTGTATGAAGAAAAAACGGTTTTCAGAACTGCTCTTAAACCGCTTACATTTTGCCAAAAATTCAACTTGGGTCATGATACTGGTTTCCATAGCTTTCCAATGGTATATATCAAGACCCATTTGGGCAATGTTTGCGGAAGTTCAACCTAGCACTAGGGGAAGTTTAGGTCGAACAACACAGGCACTAAAATTGCAACAGAGGCATGTTTCATCACGACCCGAGAGCAAATCCGCCAATGAGCGAGATTCCTATTTAAAACGGGCATTTAGTTGCTAAAACCGTTTGTAGATTACACTTACATCACATAGAACACAACTAACCAGAATAAATCCCGCGGGGAGACACGGTTGCGAAGATAGCCCGAAGGTCGGGTTCGTATAGAGGGAAGTTCAGGCACGTTACTCAGGCAGTTCAGGTTGTGATCAGAATATTATTCTAATCCCGTTATCAGAATAGTGTTTATGTATATATTTCTTGTGTTTCTAGTATCTAGGCAAGATGAGTGATCGTGCGTGGATGTACACAGGTCACGCTAGTCAGAAAGACATGACCAATGAATGAATAACAAAAACCAAGGGGTTTCTGAGAGTCGCATTTGCAAATGGCCAGAGGAAAACCTGGTGCCCCTGTGTCCCGTGCAACAATTAGCACAAGAGGACAGAGGATGAAATGGGCAAACACCTGCAGAGGAGTGGTTTTACGCCCGGTTATACAGTGTGGACATTTCATGGTGAGTCTGCCCAACATGCTAGAGCCAAGGTGGTTCGTCGTCGCACCGACGGGCATGGTACTGGGATGGAAGACATGGTGCAAGACTTTGATGATGCTCGGGATTCGAATGATGAGATGGAGGAATCTGCAAAGGCCTTCTGAGCCACCGGTCTTGGCTGCTCCAATTGAGAAAGAGCCGCTGCTGTTATACGTGGCTGCCAACTCATGAGCTGTTAGTGTGGCTATTGTGGTGGAGCGCAAGGAGGCGGGCAAGGGCATCCGGTTCAACGGCCGGTTTACTACGTCAGTGAGGTGCTAATTGAATCCAAGCAACGATATCCACATTGGCAGAAGCTCGTATATGGGGTGTTCATGGCAAGCCGGAAGCTTAAGCATTATTTTCAGGGACATCCAATCACTGTGGTTAGCTCTGCTCCTTTGGGAGACATCATTCAAAACAGAGAAGCCACTGGGCGAGTCGCCAAGTGGGAAATTGAGCTTGGGTCTCATGGGTTGAAGTATGTGCCACGTACCGCGATCAAATCTGAAGCACTGGTTGACTTCATTAATGACTGGACAGAGATGCAGATGCCAGAAGAGAAACAAGACAACACGTATTGGACTATTCATTTTGATGGGTCCAAACAGTTGGAAGGCTCGGGGGCTGGAGTTGTGTTAACCTCTCCGCGAGGTGACAAATTTTGTTATGTGTTACGGTTGATGTTTCCTTGCACTAACAACGCAGCAGAGTATGAAGCCTTACTCCATGGTCTTCGAGTGGCAAAAGACATGAGTTTGAGCCAGGTCAGATGTCTTGGCGACTCATATCTAGTGGCTCAACAGGTATCAGGCAAGTGGGATTCCAAGGACCCTCTCATGGCGGCTTATCACCAGGAGGTTGATGCTGTTGCAGGGCATTTTAAAGGTTATCAAGTGGAACACATTGACCGCAGAAAGAATGAAGCTGCCGATGCCTTAAGACGGTTGGGATCTCAGCGTAAGCCGGTACCACCTAACACCTTTTTGGATGTTTTATATAACCCGTCGGTTAAGTTGCCTATAGAGGAAGATTTGGCCATTCCTGACCCGGAGGCACAGTTAGTGGCGGCTATTCATGTCATTCCAGATTGGACAATACCGTTCCTGGCTTACATGACCCGGGGCGAGTTGCCAGAGGACAAGACCCTGGCCCGACAGATAACCCAGCGGTCCAAGTCAATGACGATTTCTAACGGAGAGTTGTATCATCGCAGCATCACGGGAGCACATTGACCGTCGAAAGAATGAAGCGGCTGATGCTTTAAGCCGGTTGGGGTCTCAGCGTAAGCCGGTACCACCTAACACCTTTTTGGATGTTTTGCATAACCCGTCTGTCAAGTTGCCCACAGAAGAAGATTTAGCTGTTCCTGACCCGGAGGCGCAGTTGGTGGCGGCTCTTCATGTCATCCCAGATTGGACAGTGCCGTTCTTGGCTTACATGACCCGAGGAGAGTTGCCAGCGGATGAGACCCGGGCTCAACAGATAACCCGGCGGTCTAAGTCAATGACGATTTCGGATGGAGAATTATACCATCGCAGTGTCTCCGGAGCGTTTCAGCGATGTGTTTCCCCCGAAGAAGGTCAAGAAATACTTTGTGAGATCCATGAAGGCGATTGTGGTCATCACGCCGGGTCAAAATCTCTGGTGGCCAAGGCTTTTCGTCACGGTTTTTACTGGTTGATGGCTCACGCTGATGCAGAGGATCTGGTCAGCAAATGTGATGGATGTCAAAAGTTTGCACGACGAGCGCATGTGCCGGCTCAAGAGCTCCGGATGATTCCAATAACTTGGCCGTTTGCGGTCTGGGGGCTTGACATGGTGGGACCTTTCAAAAGGTCTAAGGATAAAAAGACACATCTCTTGGTGGCAGTTGATAAATTCACTAAGTGGGTTGAGGTGGAGCAAGTGAGTAAGTGTGACGCGGCCATGGCGGTTCAGTTCATGAAAAAGGTGATCTTCCGTTTTGCTTTTCCACACAGCATTATCATTGGCAACGGCACTAATCTGTCCCAAGGGGCTATGGAGGAGTTTTGTCAACGTGAGCACATCCGGCTCGATGTTTCTTCTGTAGCTCATCCTCAATCCAATGGTCAAGCTGAGAGAGCCAATTAGGAAATTTTGAAAGGTCTCAAACCCCGGCTTATGGTTCCCTTACAGCGAACGCCGGGTTGTTGGGTAGAGGAATTACCCTCGGTGTTGTGGAGTATCAACACCACACCTAACAGGTCTACAGGTTACACACCTTTCTTCATGGTTTATGGAGCAGAAGCAGTGTTGCCTAGTGACATCCGTCATGACTCGCCCCATGTGGAGGCTTATGTTGAAGCTAACAATGAACAAGCCAGACAGGATGCACTTGACTTGTTGGATGAAGAAAGAGACTTAGCAGCGGCCCGGTCCGCAATTTATCAACAGGACCTGCGCTGTTATCACAGCCGCCGGGTCAAATCCAAGACTTTTCAAGAAGGCGACCTGGTGCTCCGGCTCATCCAAGATCTGTCAGATGCGCACAAGCTATCCCCACCTTGGGAAGGACCCTTTGTGGTCAGCAGGAACTTAAACAAAAGGTCGTATTACCTCATTGACATTCGAGAACACAAAGATTCACGTAAGTTGGAGGAGTAGACCCGCCGGGCATGGAACATTGCTCAACTTCGGCCATACTACACCTGAGCTACCAGCTCTCATCATGTACATACTTTAACATTGTATATACCATGATAAGTAATAAAGTAAGACCATCGATCTATTTTCTTTTCAAAGATTATGCATCTTTCTTATTTCTTATTCTCAAATGACTATTAAGGAGCTGATCATATTTGAATCAAGTCTAACCTTTTTTGGTCCGGCTTATGATCGTATTCGAATCTAGCTGCAATTATCACGGTCACTTGGGGGCTTCCTGTTCAAACATAGGTCGTATTCGACCCAAAGAGAACATAGCTATCGTAATCCTCTTGATCAGCTCAAGGCCAAACTCACTAGGGGGCTTCTTCATCGTATCTGAATCATAGCTTAACCCCTTTTGGGTCCGACTTGGATCGTATTCGAATCAGGGTCGTTAAAAACCTCTCAAGGTCATTTGGGGGCTTCCTGTTCAAATATAGGTCATATTCGAACCAAAGAGACCATAGCTGTCGATACCCTCTTGATTGGCGCAACGCCACAGCCACTGGGTGCTATATGGTCGTATTCGAACCTTAGCTTAACCCCTTTGGTCTGGTTTACTGATCGTATTCGAATCAGAAGCCACCAACCTTTAAATATAAGGTTAAATCATACTTGTTAAACTTTTATTTGCCTTTGAGTTTCTTGTTGCAAATAATTAGCATGATCTTCTTCGTCGGTTTGTTTATTTGACAACATGGCTACCAAGGTATGACGATCATTGAAGTATTCAAAGGTATTGATTTCTCAGAAAGATTGAGTTATCGGCTTCATTACCCGGGTTACTCAAGCCAGTGGTCTAAGGATCAAAGGTACAAGTGTGGCTATTATTTATATATAATTGCCTGCTGCATTAACTAAAGAGTTAGTTTCAGCCCTTGTCCTTTATTCATATCTGCTTTCTGTTTTCTATTATGATAAACATATTGGATATAAGCCGGGTGCTTTAACCCGTTCGGTTCTAAGCCGCCAAGCCAGTCTTTTCTTGTCTCTACAGGGAACAGATTTAAAGTGTTGCAGAAACAATCATCAAATATAATGCATATATTGCCATCAGGAAACACGGAGTCACATACAGTGTTTTATGCACGATGACATAAGCAAGGCATTCAATGTTTTCATAGCTAACCTATTACACGACTTTTTATAAGCCAATGAAGATGGTTATTATTCCTCCCTCGCCGGGTCACCGCCCTCTGCTGGAAGTTGGGTTTTGACCAGTCAAAACCATTGACGGCGACAAATTCTGCTTCATCATCGATCAGGCCTGCCGGGTCAACTTCTGGGGCAAATGTATTTTCTCTTATAGGCGGGATCAAGTCCGTCACCTTGTACGAGGGAGTCGCCATCTTCTTATTTTCGGCATCAAAACCCGGCTGATATTTGTCAATATTGGTATCATCTCCAAGGGTAGTTGCCTGAGGCCGGACTCCGCGCACGCAAGCCATGAAGTCATCCTGCTCAAAGGGAGATCCGTCTTCCTTCACGATGGGATAGCCTCTGGCCACGTCCGTCGGGTCTAGGTCTGGCAACCAAGCGTTGGAGTGGCTCAGGGCAGTCAAAGCCCCGGCTCGCGCACAGGAGCATTTCACTTCTTGAAATCTGGCAGGCATGATTGATAGTTTCTTCAGGACGTCGCTGAGCCGGTTGGGTCCTTGATTGGCAGGAAAGATGACAGCAAGTGCCCGCTGTGCGCCAATATACAGTTGTTCTACCAAAGTATACACTGTCGTCAGTTTAATCTAAGGATCTTGGCTCAGATTTTTGCTTCGTGGGCCTGCACATATTTTATACACAAAGTCAGCTAGCGGCTTATACTCCGGATCAGCAAAAAGCACACAAAATTAAAGTCGGACGGCTTACCAAAGATGGCAACCACCATTTGAGACACCCGACCCTTTAAACCGTTCAACTCTGTTGAAATCTCTTCAAGGGATGTTTCGGCCTTCTCAGCGCGTTGGGTCAGAAGCGTTTTTCCTCTTCCCAGGTTTTCTTCTTGGTAGTGAAGCTGGTCTTTAAATTTTCCGTCTTAGAGAGACTTATTTGCAGTTTGGAGTTAGAAGACTTGATTTCTGCCTCCTGACTCGCTAGCCGGGTCTTCGCATCAGTCAATTGCGAGTTCAATTCAGATAAGGCATTCTACAAAACATTCAGATGAGTCAAGATTTTGCTTCATTTCAAAAATCAAGATTCAAGTCTCAAGTACTTTACAAAAAACCACTTGACACTTGGGGGATAATGTATGCCAAATCAAATTTTTATGACTCTAAATACATACTTTAAGTCCCAAGTAACTTACAAAGTAACAACACTTGGCACTTGGGGGCTAATGTATGCAGTTCAGCAAGTTTCTCAAGGTTAAGCCGGAATATTAAGTTCTTTGAATACAGTGCAAAACAATTTAAGGTACTGGCTCATTTATGATCAAAAAGAACCGGCCCTTGGGGACTACAGTTGAAGTTTTGTTCTATTTTATTGAACTCAAGAAAAACAAAGGTAAATGTCTTGGCCTATATGCTAAAGTCTACAGATCATTCCGGTTGTCTCATAATATGAAGACTTGGGGGCTGAAGGAATGATCATTCCGGAAGAACATACCTTATATTTCAGCTGCAACTGTTTGACCATTTCGATCTCAGAGTCGCGACTGGAGTGCACGTGGCTGAGATAGCCAGATAAAATATCGTTGGCATTTAAATGGTCATAATTGGCAACGTCAAAGCGCACTTTTTGCCTCTCCAATGCCTCTTGTTTCGCAGTACACCGAGCTAGCACAGTTGGATTCCCCGGCTCAATAAAACGGCTCCCGGTGATCTAAACGTCTTGGGCAGACGGTGATGGCGGGTTGGCTGAGCTTGATGGTCCAGTTGCGGCAAGGTTTAAAGTGGTCTCATCAAATGACGGCTCAGGAGGATTTGCTTCTGCATCAACAGGCGGGTCTTCTGGAGCGTTGGTTAATGGAGAAGATGGCCTGGCTGGGTCAGATGCAAGCATCGGCGGGTCTTATGCTAGTTTAGCTTCCTTTGACTTCTTGGATTTAGCTTGGCCACTAAGAGAAATGTTGCAGGATTGTCAGTATAAAGATACAATTTGAACAAACCGGAAAAAGGAGGATTTTTTACCCAGGGGCAGTCTTGAAGGCCGGAAATTGCGTCTGCGATGAGTCGCCAGAAGAGCGAGACACCTCCTGAAAAGATAAAACAAAGTTAAAAGTAAGGCAGGGGAAATGATCCATTAAACAGAGTTAAATACAGAAAGAAGTGAACCTCATTTGGGCGCTTCTGAGGAGTTTGTTGAAGAATGACAGCCGGCTCATCTTCAGTCTGAGCCTGACGGCGGCTTTCATGTTGCTGCTTTTTCAAACGAAAGGTGGGATCCAAGTGAGCTAAAGGGTTAGAAAACCTTACTTTACGGATCACTCGTCGAATTTTTTTCTTGGCAAGGGCTCTGAGTCGGAGGAAATGATAGTTACCTCTGCTTCCATAGCCCGACTGGCCCCAGTGTCATCCTGGTAATGATCAGTGTCAATAAGATTTTTAAAAATTTGGCCAAGAGAATCAAGGGCTACCTCTGAATCAGATGTATCATCAAGCTTCATCAAATCTTCAGCAATGCTCTTTTTCTTCTTTTTCGACCTCCGGGTTGTTTTCTTGGCATTTATGGCGGCGGCTTTCGCTTTCTTGGCAGCCTCATGGTCATACTTAACTTTCTAGAAGTTAGAGTTGGCCTGCAGACAGGTAAAAACAAGATAAAGAGTCAGGCAAGTATTAAAACAATACGGCTGGGAAAATACAAAGGAGAGAAATAACAATATCCTTACTTCTGGCACCGGGTTAAGCTGGCAGAAGGGGTTTAACCCTAGGACACTGCAATCTTCGTATTTCTCGTTCACCAGAAGAGTTGACATTGAGACAATATCTTCTTCTGTCAATTGAACGAGGCTGTGACGAAGAGAGTCATCCAGGCCTCCACCATACTCATACATCAGCTTTGACCGGCGGCTCAAAGGGATGACCCGCCATGAGATCCAGCAGCGGGTCAGATCAACTCCAGTTAAGCTGTTCCCCAACAAAGCATTGATCCTTTTGATGGATGGTATCAGCCTCTTGCGTTCAGTGACAGTAAGCTTATCAGGAAGCGCGAACTTGGAGTCAAGATGATCGGGGCGATAACCCGACGGTGGCTTCTCGTTTGCTGGTGAAGTGTCCTGGCGGTAGAACCAAGTCTGGTTCCAGTCCTTTGGATGACTTGGTAAGACAATGAGGGGGAAGACGGCACCCTACCGGCGCTGAATTGATATGCCTCCAAGATCTAAGCTAAGGCCGTTGGTGCACTCGTTCTGCCAGTTAAGATAAAAGTATTCTCTAAACAATTCCACAGTCGGCTCTTGTTGAAGCTATACTTCAGAGTACTTGGAAGTTACAGATGTTAGTATGGAATTAGGCCCGATATCTTGAGGATGGATCTTGAAAAAGTGGAGGACCTCTCTGAAGAACTTTGAGCTGGGCGGTGAGAAGCCGCGGTTCATACGGTCAGTGAAAATGATCACTTCGCCGTCTCTTGGGTTGGGCCATTCTTCTTCCGAGTCAGGGGCATGGTAAAACATGACAGTTTTCGCTGGCAGAAATCCTATGGTGAAGAACTCTTTCAAACGTTCCTCAGTTACGGTTGAGGGAACCCAGTTACAGATGGTTGGTGCTTTGGACGGCATGATGGGCAAAGAAGAACTGAAAAGAAAAGCAATATGCCAGTTCAGTTTAATGGTGAGATTGACCGTTAAGTGATGAAGATGCAAACAAGTAATGGCGGCTTAGTTAAGGGCTAATGACATATAAAAAAAAATTAAGCCGACATGATAAGCCGCCATGACTACAGATATTTGAAGAAGGCAATTTCAGCTAAGTGTTGAGACAAACAAGTTTCTTAAATTTTTTGGTATTATTCCAGATCAAATGGCTATTCAAAATGAAAAAAATTCTAGACCTAAAAAATTTCAGCGCAGAAGACTATGTAAGTTCTAATGCAGCCTTTGAAATAGAGAAAGGAATTTGTGGATCAAGAAAAGGCACAAGAACACTACCGCACGAGGATATATATATATATATATATATGGATCAAGAAGAGGCCTGCAGTGGAAAAACTACGAGGGACTGCGATGAACTCGGACGGACACGGAAGAAACTGGAAACCCTAAGTGCGGATCTGAGAAGTGAAAAGAAGAGAACTTACAGACACAGGTCTTCTGCGGAGATCGCCGCTGTTCTCTGGATCAGTTCAGGTTGATGCGGCGGCCAACATCGACGAAGACGGAGGTGAAGCGCGGCGGCGGCGAAGCTCGAGCAGCAGGGGGTGCGCGAGAGGAAGAAGATGGAGCAAGAGAGGAGAATGAGAAGGCCGAGGGTGCCTATTTATAAGGAAAGATGTGAACAGACGGGCGCGAAAATCGAGGAGAGCCGAATAATGGTTATCTAGCTACACAGACGCCTCGATTATCGGGAAGCATTAAAGATAAAAGATCCGTAGGGAGATGACGTCATGAAAGTTCTTTGCGTTTTCAAGAGAGGACGTCACGGCGGGTTACGAAAAATTTAACGAAGATAAGAAGATGGATTTTTGTATAAGTATTGAAGATTGACAAAGAATGAAATTCAAAGTCAACCTGGGGCCTAATGTTGGGGATATTACTATCAGTCATGACCCACCCAGGAGGGGCCGGGTCAGCCCCAATGGCGGGTTACGAAAGAAGCCCAGTAAACATTCAAGACGATAGGTTATTAAACCTTATAGAAGGCCCAAGGGCCTGGAGGCGGCTTAAGGCCCGATATTGTAAACCGCCGTATGTAAGGAAAGACTTGTAAAGAAAGGCATGTAAAGGAAGCCACTGAGCTGGACACGATTATGAGCCGGACACGATTATGAGCCGGCCGGGACTCTGTAGGCCACCAGGCGTCAACCCATGTATATAAGGGGACGACCCGGTGGCGGCTTAGGGCAAGAAACAACAAGTCGATAACCAAGCCGGCGAGTTGAGCCTCTTGGTGATCGAAACCCCAGCAATACCAATCCCAACTAGACATAGGCTTTTACCTTCATCGTAAGGGGCCGAACTAGTATAAAACCCTCTCATGTCCTTTGTCCTGATTAACCCCTTTAAGCTTCCTAGTGCGATGGCCCTACGACCAAGTCCTTGCTCTAGGACATCTGCAGTGACAATTCCACGACACCTTCAATGAAATATTGGAGTCTTCAAAACGTCTTCTCCACGAGCACACTGAGCTTTGTCAGCTGGATGCCATCTCACAAGTAATGGCTCTTAAGGCTCAATTCAACTTGGGCATCGAATGCTACCACACGATAATGATAGTATTTGGATGCTTTCTACCCAACGGCCATGTAATGCCTGCAAACCTGTACCAGTCAGACAAAATCCTCCGTGCACTTAAGATGCCCTATAGAAGATACATGCCTGTGAGAAAGGATGTGCCTTAATTTTTGCTTGAGTATGCGGACTTGAACTATTGTCCCATTTGCATGTCTTCCAGGTATGTTGTGGTAGACAACGGTATGGGTGAGAAGACGCAGACCAAAATCCCCGTTAACGTTCTTTGGTACATGCCAATCATACTAAGACTTCAGCATCTTTTCATGGTCGAAGAGATGGCCAGACAGATGACATGGCACAAAATGGGAAAAAGAACTGAACTAGATGCAGATAGGAATCTGATGATGGTAAACACTTCATATGGTTCTGCGTGGAAGCACATCAATGCATTATATGAGCAAAAAGTGGTAGATCCAAGGCATCCTCGACTCGCCATGAACACGGATGGGTTCAATGTGTTTGGTCTGACGGCAACCCAATACAGTTGTTCGCCTATATTTGTCATTCCACTCAATCCCCCTGGACAGATTATGCAAAGAAAGAACATTTTCTTGATGTTGATAATTCCAGGGCCCAACTATCCGGGGAAGGATATGAATGTGTACATGCAGCCGCTTAAGGATGAATTGCAAGAAGCTTGGGGTAATGGGTTCAAGACATACGACGCAGCTAGCAACAGAACTTCATAATTTGTGTGGTACATGTACTCAATGCATGACTTGCCGGCGTATGCGCTATTCGTTGGCTAGTGTGTGCATGTGGAAGGGTTCTCGTGCCCCACATGCAATGCAGCTCTTCAGTTTCGTTGGCTGCAGGTGGGTCGCAAGTTTTCTTGCTTCGACTTGCATAGACAGTTCCTGCATCCTCGCCATAAGTTCAGGAAAAACAAGAAGAACTTCATCAAAGGTAGAGTTGTCAAACACTCTACACCACATGCGTTGACAGGCCAAGAGAACCTGGATCAGTTAAATGCTCTCGAGCCAGATCCAGAGCGTCCAGGGTATTTCAAGGTGTATAATTCGGAACACGCCTGGACTCACAAGACATGCTTGTGGGATCTGCCTTATTTCAAAGACCTCCTTTGCTCACACAACATTGACATGATGCACACTAAAAATAATATCGCCGAGGCCCTTTTTGGTACATTGTTCGGCATAGAGGGGAATTCAATGGATAATACTAAGGCTAGAGTCGACCAGGAGGCGCTATGTGGTAGACCATTACAAACATGCAAGAACCGAAAGGAATGCAGAAGTGGACGAAGCCAAAGGCATGGTTCAATCTTGGAAGGCCAGCTATGAGGGAAATTATCTTGTGGGTGAAAATGCAGCTGATGTTCCCCGATGCATATGCAGCAAATCTAAAGAGGGGAGCGAGTCTTGAAAATTTGAAAATATTTGGTATCAAGAGTCATGATTGGGACATATGGCTTGAGCGAGTAAAGCCGGTGATGTTGCATGGCTTTATCCTTGAGGATGAATGGCTAGTACTGACAGAGCTGAGCTATTTCTTCCATGTTCTTTGTGCGGAAGAACTATTGCCTGGTGTGCTAGAAGAAATGGAAGATTTGGCGCCCGAGTTGATCTGCAAGTTAAAGAAGATCTTTCCATCGGGCTTCTTTAATCCAATGCAGCATTTGATTTTGCATCTCCCGACCGAGGCAAGATTGGGGGGGCGTGCAAAATCGTTGGTGCTACTCAACTGAGAGGATACAAAAGACCCTTCGAGCAAATTTTAAAAATAAACATAGAATTGAAGCATCGATTGCCGAGGCATTCATTACCGAGGAGGCGGCAAACTTTGAGACAGCACACTACTAAGCCAAAAATCGTCATTTGCATAATCTGAAGCCTTGGTACAATGTTGCTGACCCTCAAAAAGGTGGATCGAACCTCATCCTATTCAAAGGGAATCTCGCACCATTCGGTGCTTCAAAACCAATATCGCTGGATGTCAAAGAACGACAAACCATTTCTTTGTATATCTTAGACTACCTAACAGAAGTGCGGTCGTACATCGAGTAAGTTCTCGATACATTATTTCGCAACTTCTAATTCCTTTGAACTACTCTTATTCCTGGATATTTGATACAGTCGATGCGTTGCCAAATTCTCGGATGGAGCGGTGATCCAAAAGGAATCCATTGAAGAGTATGAGCTTCTGGCAAAGCATGGAGGTGGCTTTCCCGGTTTCATCTCTTGGTTCAAACAAATGGTAATTTCCATTAGACCATTCTCATTTCTTCATCTAATTTGCGGGTAATGCAACAATCCTTTCGTATTAAACTTGTAGGCTAATTCAGAGTCTATGGACGCCAAATTGAGACAAGTCGCTAATGGTTTTGACTATAAGGTCCGTTCATTTGACAAATACGACATCAACGGGTATCCTCTAGTACCTTCGGCAAAGAGCTATCTATGGCCGACCGAAACTCTACAAATTTTTGTGTCTCTGCTATCAGCGAAGGAGGTACCGAGTATTATGGGATAGTCGAAGAAATTTATGAACTTCTATTCTATGGTGAAAATCCACCGAACGTCGTAGTCTTCAAATGTTATTGGTTTCAGCTGAAGGAGACCAGAAGGACTCATGAACATATAGTGCTAGTCGAAATCGAACAAAGAACCCATTTAGATGTTCCTGGTGTCTATATTACGGCTCAACAGGCGACCCAAGTTTTCTATGTACCGTGGGCCTGCCAAATTGATCCAAATCTGAATGGTTGGGATGTCGTTTATGAAGTGCCGCCACATGTTAGACCACATCCCCTCAATGAAGAGGATTATGAAACTCACATTAACCCAGACACATATGAAAGAGAATTCTTCCAAGATCACGTCTTTCCAAAAAATGTTTCAAGAACCGCTCTGCTTCACCCCAGAACATTGAAGTAGACAGCGACAGTGAATCCGACTTAACCCCTAAGCCGGAACAAGAAGAGGTTACTGTTGCGGATGACCTGTCAATGCTTGACCGATTACATAAAGGTGGCCTTCCACATGTTGATGCCACAGAACCCGATGAGGACGTCATTCATGATAGTGATGATGATGCATTTATTGATCCCAGAGCATGTATAGACGATCAAGATTATTAGTTCATATCAATTATTCAATTTCTATTATATACATATATATATTGTTAGTTCATGTTAGGTATTCAATTTTTTTATGTTGTACTTGATGATGATACACTTAAGTTATATACATATTATTATTCATCTCGGTATTAATTTTTTTTATGTTGTACTAATTTCGTTTACTCTTTGTCATGGCAGGTGTTGAAAGATGGTCTGCGCGGGTCCGGACCGCTCCGGGGCTCCTTCTTCGTCATCGCGTGATGGGAGGGGTACTTACATTCCACCCCAGTCTCTCCAGAGAGCGTTGCTCGACAGTATGCAGACATCGGTGGGCGCTTCTTCGTCGGCGTCATTGCCCACAGGGAGAGGAGGTCGGGGAGAGAAGAAGAGAGGAGGTCAGGGAGGATATGGTCGCGGGAGAGGTAGGCAGGATCATGCACCTTCCTCGCCGCCACCCCCAGCTGATTCACCCGAGCATAGTCCTGGTAGGGTGGACACTTCTGAGGAGGACGCTACGCAGACTCCGGTCCATGAGCCTCGGGTCGACGGGCCTTTGGCCCACGAGACTCCGAACCAGAGTATGTCCTAGGAGACGTGTGGATGGGGTACCTGGCCGGATCCGCCTGAGGGGCCGAGTGGCCATGCCGATGGTGGCGGGGATCCAGATGATAGCGAGGGCGAGGTGGTTGAGGGGGCCACCATCTACCAGCGTGGTTGTACATGGCTCCCGCTTGTGCCGGCGACCTACGAGCAGAGGTGGTTGATTTTCCCTAATGGGGAGAGGTAAGTGCATTTACTCTTTTTGTACCTTTTGCCTTCACGTTTCTTCAAATATATATAATGTGTTGGCCTTGTCATACTGCAGGGGTTGGAACCACGCTCTGGATGTCCGCACGCTCAACACTGTCCTTGGTGTGCTTTGCCGGCAAAAATTCCCAGGGTTTGTCACGTTACCCGATGAGGGCCAGCTTCCATAGTGATAACCCACAAGCATAGGGGATCAGTTGTAGCCTCTTTCGATAAGTAAGAGTGTCAAACCCAACGAGGAGCTAAAGGTAGAACAAATATTCCCTCAAGTTCTATCGACCACCAATACAACTCTACGCACGATTAACATTCGCTTTACCTAGAACAAGTATGAAACTAGATGTACTTTGTAGGTGTTGTAGGATAAGTTTGCAAGATAATAAAGAGAATGTAAATAAAAGATTGGGGCTGTTTAGATAAAGACACAACTAAGTTAGTTTTAGTAGAGAGATTTTTGTCACGAGAAAGTTATTTGTCCCTAGCTAGGCAATTGATAACTAGACCGGTAATCATTATTGCAATTTTATATGAGGGAGAGGCATAACCTAAAATACTTTCTCTTCTTGGATCATATGCACTAATGTTTGGAACTCTAGCAAGCATTTGTGACTACTAAAGATCATTATGGTAAAACCCAACCATAGCACTAAAGTATCAAGTCCTCTTTATTCCCATACGACACAACCCACTTATCTGTGTTTGTGTTTCTATCACTCATGCAACGCAGACAATAAGAAAACCATGAACATATTGCAAACCCTACAACAGGGATCCCTCACGCTTGCGCGACACGGAGTGCACCATAGGACAACACCAATAATAAAACATGCAACTCAAACCAATCATGATCATCAATTAACCCATAGGAAAAAACTAATCTACTCAAATGTCATAGGATAGCCATACATCATTGGGAAATAATATATAGCGCTGAGCACCATGTTCAAGTAGAGATTACAGTGGGGAGAAGAGGTGTTACACCACTTCATAGAGGGGGAGAGAGTTGCTGATGACAGTGGTGAAGTTGTTGGTGTAGATCATGGTCACGATTATGGCCCTACCAGTGTTCCGACGCCACCGGGGGAGAGGGAGAGAGCCCCCCTTCTTCTTATTCTTCCTTGACCTTCCCCCTAGATGGGAGACAGGTTTCCCCTCTGGTCCTTGGCCTCCATGGCGGCAGAGGGGTGGGAGCCCCTCTAAGATTGGATCTCTCTCTCTCTCTCTCTCTCTGTGTGTGTTTCCTTCTGTTCTGGCGCTCCCAGATATTGCCCTTTCACCGTTTCTTAAATTCCTGGATATCCGTAACTCCGATTGGACTGAAATTTTAACACGATTTTTATCCGGATATTAGCTTTCTTGCGGAGAAAGAAGGGCATCAACCTCCTTACAGACTAGCCAGAAGGTCAAGGGGCGCGCCCTACCCCCTAAGGCGCGCCCTCCGTCCTTGTGGGCCCCTCAGGCATCGTCTCGCGTTGATTCTTTTTCCCAAAAATAACAAATATCCCAAAAATAATCTCTATAAGTTTTTATCCCATTTGGACTCCGTCTAATATGGATTTTCTACGAAACAAAAAACATGCAACAAACAGGAACTGGCACTGGGCACTGGATCAATATGTTAGTCCCAAAACTAGTATAAAAAGTTGCTAAAAGTATATGGAAGTTGTATAATATTGGCATGGAACAACAAAAAATTATAGAAATGACGAAGACGTATCAGCATCCCCAAGCTTAATTCCTGCTCGTCCTCTAGTAGGTAAATGATAAAAAGGATAATTTTTGATGTGGAATGCTACATTGCATAATCTTGATCACGTAATCTAATCATGGCATGAATATTAAGACAGGAGTGATTCAAAGCAATAGTCTATCATTTTACATTAAGACAATAATACTTCAAGCATACTAATAAAGCAATCATGTCTTTCTCAAAATAACATGGCCAAAGAAAGTCATCCCTACAAAATCATATATTCTGGCTATGCTCCATCTTCATCACACAAAGTATTTCATCATGCACAACCTCGATGACAAGCCAAGCAATTGTTTCATACTTTTAATGTTCTCAACCCTTTTCAACTTTCACGCAATACATGAGCGTGAGCCATGGATATAGAACTATAGGTGGAATAGAATATTATTGTGGAGGTTGTGTGGAGAAGACAAAAAGGAAGAAAGTCTCACATTAACGCGACTAATCAACGGGCTATGGAGATGCCCATCAATCGATATCGATGCAAGTGAGTAGGGATTGCCATGCAATGGATGCACTAGAGTTATAAGTGTATGAAAGCTCAAACTGAAAACTAAGTGGGTGTGCATCCAACTTGCTTGCTCATGGATACCTCGAGCATTTGATGAAGCCCATCATCGGAATATACAAGCCAAGTTCTATAATGAAAATTCCTACTAGTATATGAAAGTGATAACTCAAGAGACTCTCTTTATGAAGAACATGGTGCTACTTTGAAGCATAAGTGTGGTAAAATCATAGTAGCATTGCCCCTTCTCTCTTTTTCTCTCATTTTTTTGTTTTTTTGGCCCTCTCTTTTTTGGCCTCTTTTTTATTTTTATTTTTGTTTTTCATCCAGAGTCGCATCCCGACCTGTGGGGGAATCATAGTCTCCATCACCCTTTCCTCATTGGGGCAATGCTCTAATAATGATGATCATCACACTTTTATTTACTTACAACTCAATATTACAACTTGATATCTAGAACAAAATATGACTCTGTATGAATGCCTCTGGCAGTGTACCATGATGTGCAATGTCTAGCATAGCAAAGGTATCAAAAAACAGACAAGGCCATGGAAATATCATGCTAGCTATCTTACGATCATGCAAAGCGATATGACAATGAACACTCAAGTCATGTATATGATGATGATGGAAGTTGCATGGCAATATATCTCGAAATGGCTATGGAAATGCCATGATAGGTAGGTATGGTGGTTGTTTTCAGGAAGATATAAGGAGGCTTATGTGTGATAGAGCGTATCGTATCACGGGGTTTGGATGCACTCGTGAAGTTTGCACCAACTCTTGATGTGAGAAAGGGCAATGCGCGGTACCAAAGAGGCTAGCAGTGATGGAAGGGTGAGAGTGCGTATAATCCATGGACTCAACATTTGTCATAAAGATACCACATATTTATTTCAAAAATTTATTAGCTATAAAAACAATGTACTACGCACATGCTCCTAGGGGGGTAGATTGGTAGGAAAAGACCATCGCTCGTCCCCGACCGCCACTCATATGGAAGACAATCATAAAATAAATCATGCTCCGACTTCATCACATAACAGTTCATAATACGTGCATGCTTCGGGAATCACAAACCTCAACACAAGTATTTCTACCAATCCACAATTACTAACTAACATGACTCTAATATCGCCATCTTTATATCACAAAACTATTGCAAGGAATCAAACATATCATATTCAGTGATCTACAAGTTTTATGTAGGATTTTATGACTAACCATGTGAATGACCAATTCTTGTTGACTCTCTAAATAGATATAAGTGAAGCATGCGAGTTAAATTCTTTATACAAAAGATATTTCCTATGTTCTAACAAATATAAGTGAATCAAAAGAGCATTCCACAAATGGCGGTTTTCTATGTGTAGGGAAACAGGCAATCCAAACTGATATAAGTGAAGCACATGAAGAATTCTATAAAGCCATACTCAAAAGATATAAGTGAAGTACAAAGAGAATTCCATAAATAAACCAAGGACTATCTCATACCAGCATGGTGCATTATTAAAAGAAAAATAAAAAGCACAAGATGCTCCAAGATTTACGTATATCATGTGACGAATAAAAATATAGCTCCAAGTAAAATTACCGATGATCGTTAGAAGAAAGAGGGGATGCCTTCCGGGGCATCCCCAAGCTTAGTTGCTTGGGAGTCCTTGAATATGACCTTGGGGTGCCTCGGGCATCCACATGCTTAGGCTTTTGCCAATCCTTATTCCTTCATCCATCGTGATCTCACCCAAAACTTGAAAACTTCAATCACACGAAACTTAACAAATCCCTCATGGGATCCGCTAGTATAATAACCAAATCACCACTTCAATTATTATTTCAAAAATCATTCATATTTCATTTTTGCATTTTATCTATTGTATTATAACTTCTCTATGGCTTATACCACTGATAAAATTGATAGTTTCATCAAAACTAGCAAAACTATGCATCAAAAAAAGAATCCGTCTTAAAAAAGATAATCTGTAGTAATCTGAACATCAACCATACTTCTATAACTCCAAAAATTCTGAAACAATTAGGAAAAAATAGACAATTTGTATATAAGTATTGTGCAAAAAGTTTCAGAAGCATTTGACTTTTGAGTAAAAGATGTAAAATCATGCACTACAGCCAAAGTTCCTGTTTTTACATCACACATACCAAACAAGCAATCTAATCATCCTAAAGGCAAATCGTGGCACATTATTTTTATAATACAATGAATTTGTACAAGGGGATAATTATTTTTGTTGAAAGGTTTCTGTAATCAAGGTTCACAAAGTTTCCATGGGCATGAACAGACTTCAAGGCTAGCTCCCACTTTACTAATGCTCGTCTTTTCACTTTCACTTTTCTTTTTTAAAAGGTTTTAGGTTACCCTCTTTATTTTTTTGTTTTTAAACTATTTAAAAGCACTCAATAGAAATAATTGACTCTCTAAAACTTCCAGGTTGTCTCCATGGCAGTGCTTTCTTTAAAGCCATTAAGCTAGGCATAAAGTGCTCAAGTAATGAATCCACCCGGATCCCAAGGTATATCAAAGCCAATTTTAAATAACAATGATTTGGCATTTAGTAATGAGCACAAAGCAACATATATCATGCAATGACGAAGTATACCTCTCTTCCTATGCATCGGCATGTCATACAAGAACAATTCATGCACATCAAGTAAAGGCCAATGCATAGTATAATCAATTTC
The DNA here is from genome assembly GCF_003073215.2 of Triticum urartu. Taxonomy (NCBI): domain Eukaryota; kingdom Viridiplantae; phylum Streptophyta; class Magnoliopsida; order Poales; family Poaceae; genus Triticum; species Triticum urartu. The sequence continues at coordinate 258,786,419 of NC_053023.1, forward strand.
TTGCAATTTTATCGTGTTGGAAACATAGAGAGGTGGAGATGTAGTTCCTCTCTCATAATAATTGCAAGTAGGAGCAGAAAACACATGCATATAACATTCCTCAAAATTATCATGTGCAACGGTAAAAGGCAACCCATCAATAAAATCCTTAATAAGAACAAACTTCTCCGATATAGTGTAGTTTGGAGAATTCAAAAGGATAATAGGACTATCATGTGTGTGTGCAATAGCAACAATTTCATTCTTAACATAAGGAACTATAGCAAGTTCATCTCCATAAGCATAATCCATATTGGCATCTTGTCCACAAGCATAGAAATTATCAAGTTCATCAAATAGGGGTATTTCAAATGAATCAACGGGATCATATCAATTATCATAGCATTCATCCTTTGGTAAGAAAGAAGGGACATTAAACAATGTATGATTTGGATGGTTACTCTCATTAGAAGGTGGGTACGGGTAGCTAATCTGCTCTTCCTCCCTTTGTTCTTCACTCTGCTCATCATCTTTTGCATCCAATGAGCTCACGGTTTCATCAATTTCTTCTTCCATAGACTCCTACAAAATATTAGTCTCTTCTTGGATAGCGGAGACTTTCTCAATAAACACATCTATATCGGCATTGTATTCATAGTTCTCATAGCAATATTTAAGTATAGCAAAAAATTTAGGCCTATAAACGTCATCATCAAAAGCTTCATACTTTTCAAACAAAGATTCAATTTCATAAGCACCCTTAAAAGCAACTAATTCTTCTGTTCGTTCCACATCATAGTAATCATATATACCATTAGCATTAGAAGCTAAGGTTTAATTATCATTAAATTTGCATGAAAAGGGAAGGTGTGGAGCCTTCAACCTAGAGCAACAAGTATAATCATATCTCAAGCATAGTTGCCTAGCATACCATTTCAACATATAAATTTGATCCCATAATAGATTCCCTTTTTGAGTCAAGCGATAATCCCTAAAGTATTCACGTTGATCCAATGTGTCTCCCATTACATAATTGAATGGGGTTTTCTCAGGATTATCAAAGTAGTACATAATATCCTTCACATAACGAGCATCCAGGGTTTTAGGAGGTTCCTCATCTCCATGAGCAGCAAGTACACCTAATTTTTTTGGCATTTCGTGTTCCATATCCATAACTAAAGATAGAGAACAAATTAGAACAGCAAATAAAAAATACTTAGTGATAAAGCAAACAAGCACACACGAGAATATTCACCCCACGCTATGGCTCCCCAGCAACGGCGTCAGAAAAAGGTCTTGATAACCCACAAGTATAGGGGACCAATTGTAGCCTCTTTCAATAAGTAAGAGTGTCGAATCCAACGAGGAGCTAAAGGCAGAACAAATATTCCCTCAAGTTCTATCGACCACCGATACAACTCTACGCACGCTTGACGTTCGTTTACCTAGAACAAGTATGAAACTAGAAGTACTTTGTAGGTGTTTTTGGATAGGTTTGCAAGATAATAAAGAGCAAGTAAATAAAAAGTAGGGGATGTTTAGATAAAGATACAACTAAATTAGTTTTAGTAAAGATCTTTTTGTTACGAGAATGTTATTTGTCCCTAGGCAATCGATAACTAGACCAGTAATCATTATTGCAATTTTATTTGAGGGAGAGGCATAAGCTAACATACTTTCTCTACTTGGATCATATGCACTTATGATTGGAACTCTAGCAAGCATCCACAACTACTAAAGATCATTAAGGTAAAACCCAACCATAGCATTAAAGCATCAAGTCCTCTTTATCCCATACGCAACAACCCCCTTACTTGGGTTTGTGTTTCGATCACTCACGCAACCCACTATAAGCGAATCATGAACGTATTACAACACCCTATAGCGGGGATCCCTCACGCTTGCGCCACACGGAGAGCACCATAGGAAAACACCAATAATAAAACATGCAACTCAAACCAATCTTGATCATCAAATAACCCATAGGACAAAACGGGTCTACTCAAACATCATAGGATAGCCATAGATCATTGGGAAATAATATATAGCGTTGAGCACCATGTTTAAGTAGAGATTACAGCGGGTAAGAGAGAGGTTACACCGCTGCATAGAGGGGGGAAGAGTTGGTGATGATGGCGGTGAAGTTGTTGGTGAAGATTTCAGTGATGATGATGGCAACGGCAGCGTTCCGGCACCACCGGAAGAGAAGGTGAGAGGGGGCCCCTTCGTCTTCTTCTTCCTTGACCTCCTCCCTAGATGGGAGAAGTGTTTCCCCTGTGGTCCTTGGCCTCCATGGCGTCGGAGGGGCGAAAGCCCCTCCGAGATTGGATTTTTCTCTCTGTCTCTCTCTCTCTTTCTGCGTTCCCAGATTCTTCTTGGATAGCAGAGACTTTCTCAATAAACACACATATATATAGGCATTGTATTCATAGTTCTCGTAGCAATATTTAAGTATAGCAAAAATTTCAGGCCTATAAACATCATCATCAAAAGCTTCATACTTTTCAAACAAAGATTCAATTTCATAAGCACCCTTAAAAGCAATGAATTCTTCTATTCGTTCCACGTCATAGTAATCATATATACCATTAGCATTAGAAGCTATGGTTTCATTATCATTAAATTTGCATGAAAAGGGAAGGTTTGGAGTCTTCATCCTAGAGCAACAAGTATAATCATATCTCAAGCAAAGTTGCCGAGCATACCAATGCAATATATGAATTTGATCCCATAAGAGTTTCCCTTTTTGAGTCAAGCAATAATCCCTAAAGTATTCACGTTGATCCAACGTGTCTCCCATTATATAATTGAATGGGGTTTTCTCAGGATTATTAAAATAGTGCATAATATATTTCACATAATGAGGATCGAGTGTTTTAGGAGGTTCCCCATCTCCATGAGTAGCAAGGACACCTATTTTTTTGGTATTTCATGCTCCATATCCATAACTAAAGATAAATAAAAACTTAGAAGAGCAAATAAAATCTACTTAGTGATAAAGCAAACAAGCACACACGAGAATATTCACCCCACGTTATTGCTCCCCAGCAACGGCGCCAGAAAAAGGTCTTGATAACCCACAAGTATAGGGGATCAGTTGTGGCCTATTTCGATAAGAGTGTTTAACCCAATGAGGAGCTAAAGGTAGAACAAATATTCCCTCAAGTTCTATCGACCACCGATATAACTCTACGCACGCTTAACGTTCGCTTTCCCTAGAACAAGTATGAAACTAGAAGTACTTTGTAGGTGTTGTAATATAAGTTTGCAATATAATAAAGAGCACGTAAATAAAAGATAGGGGCTGTTTAGATAAAGACACAACTAAGTTAGTTTTAGTAGAGAGCTTTTTGTCACGAGAAATAATATATAGCGCTGAGCACCATGTTCAAGTAGAGATTACAGTGGGGAGAAGAGGTGTTACACCACTGCATAGAGGGGGAGAGACTTGCTGATGACAGTGGTGAAGTTGTTTGTGTAGATCGCGGTCACGATTATGGCCCTACCAGTGTTCCGACGCCACCGGGGGAGAGGGAGAGAGCCCCCTTCTTCTTATTCTTCCTTGACCTTCCCCCTAGATGGGAGAAGGGTTTCCCCTCTGGTCCTTGATACGTCTCCGTCGTATCTATAATTTTTTATTGTTCCATGCCAATATTCAAGAACTTTCATATACTTTTGGCAACTTTTTATACTATTTTTGGGACTAACATATTGATCCAGTGCCCAGTGCCAGTTCCTGTTCGTTGCATGTTTTTTTGTTTCACAGAATATCCATATCAAACGGAGTCCAAACGGGATAAAAACTGATGGAGATTTTTTTGGGAAGAAAAATCCACGCGAGACGGTGCCCGAGGGGGCCACGAGGCAGGGGGCGCGCCCCTGACCCTCGTGGCCACCCCGTAAGGCGGTTGGTGCCCTTCTTTCGCCGCAAGAAAGCTAATATTCGGATAGAGATCGTGTTAAAATTTCAGCCCAATTGGAGTTACGGATTGATACGTCTCCAACGTATCTATAATTTTTGATTGCTCCATGCTATATTATCTACTGTTTTGGACTATATTGGGCTTTATTTTCCACTTTTATATTGTTTTTGGGACTAACCTATTAACCGGATGCCCAACCTAGAATTGTTGTTTTTTTTGCCTATTTCAGTGTTTCGGATAAACGGAATATCAAACGGAGTCCAAACGGAATAAAATCTACGGGAACGTGATTTTCTCACTGAACGTGATCCAGGAGACTTGGACCCTGCTCCAAGGAACAAAAGAGGTGGTCACGAGGGTGGGACCCCCCAGGGCGCGCCCCTTGCCTCGTGGGCCCCTCGTTGCTCCGCCGACGTACTTCTTCCTCCTATATATACACACGTACCCCCAAACGATCAGAACAGGAGCCAAAAACCTAATTCCACCACCGCAACTTTCTGTATCCACGAGATCCCATCTTGGGGCCTGTTCCGGAGCTCCGTCGGAATAGGGTCGTCATCACGGAGGGCTTCTACATCATCCTAGCCCCTCCAATGAAGTGTGAGTAGTTTACCTCAGACCTTCGGGTCCATAGTTAGTAGCTAGATGGCTTCTTCTCTCTCTTTGAATCTCAATACAAAGTTCTCCCCCTCTCTTGTGGAGATCTATTCGATGTAATCTTCTTTTTGTGGTGTGTTTGTTGAGACCGATGAATTGTGGGTTTATGATCAAGTCTATCTATGAATAATATTTGAATCTTCTCTGAATTCTTTTATGTATGATTGGTTATCTTTGCAAGTCTCTTCGAATTATCCGTTTGGTTTGGCCAACTAGATTGGTAGTTCTTGCCATGGGAGAAGTGCTTAGCTTTGGGTTCGATCTTGCGGTGTCCTTACCCATTGACAGAAGGGGCAGCAAGGCACGTATTGTATCGTTGCCATTGAGGATAACAAGATGGGGTTTATTTCATATTGCATGAATTTATCTCTCTACATCATGTCATCTTGCTTAAGGTGTTACTCTGTTTTTAACTTAATACTCTAGATGCATGCTGGATAGCGGTCGATGAGTGGAGTAATAGTAGTAGATGCAGCATCGTTTCGATCTACTTATCACGGACGTGATGCCTATATACATGATCATGCCTAGATATTGTCATAACTATGCTCAATTCTGTCAATTGCTCAACAGTAATTTGTTCACCCACCGTAGAATACTTATGCTCTTGAGAGAAGCCACTAGTGAAACCTATAGCCCCTGGGTCAATTCTCATCATATCAATCTCCATCACTTTAATATTGCTTTGCTCTTTATTTTGCTTTTACTTTTTTACTTTGCATCTTTATGCCAAAAATACCAAAATATTATATCTATCAGATCTCACTCTCGTAAGTGACCATGAAGGGATTGACAACCCCTAATCGCGTTGGTTGCGAGTAGCTATCGCTTTGTGCAGGTACGAGGGACTTGAGCGTGGGCTCCTACTGGATTGATACCTTGGTTCTCAAAAACTGAGGGAAATACTTACGCTACTCTGCTACATCATCCCTTCCTCTTTGGGGAAAACCAATGCAAGCTCAAGACGTAGCAAGAAGGATTTCTGGCGCCGTTGTCGGGGAGTCTATGCAAAAAGTCAACATACCAAGTACCCATCACAATCCCTATCTCTTGCATTACATTATTTACCATTTGCCTCTCGTTTTCCTCTCCCCCCAATTCACCCTTGCCATTTTATTCGCCCTCTCTCTCTATCCTCCCTCTCTATTTGCCTCTTTTTGCCTGCTTGCTTTTTGTTTGCTCGTGTGTTAGATTCCTTGTTTGTCGCAATGGCTCAACCGAGATTTGGTGATCCTCACCTTAAAAGGTTAGAGGAGATCGAAACCAACGTCAGGAAATTTATGGTTTTGCAATTTGAGCATAATAATTTCTTTAGAAACGAGCTTAAGGAACAAAAAAGTTTTATGAGTTATATGAATAAAGAGCTAGATGATATGTCTAAAGAATTTGATGGTATAAGATCCCAAATTGCTCGTCTAGAAAAAATGACTGCTGAAATTTTGGATTTGCAAGCCACCTTAGTTAATAAGATGGCCGCTAAACCGAATACCTATGAAAATCAAGATGAAGATCTAAAATTTATTGATGTGTCCCCTATTAAATCTTTATTTTGCAATATGAATTTTGATGAAACTGAATATGATCTTCCTTTACCTAGAAGGCGTTCTAAAAATTCGGAGTATTTAGATCTAGCTGTAATTGATGAAAGAGGGATTGAAACAAATAAAAATCTAGATGTTGCTAAACCCACTATATTGGATTTCAAGGAATTTAATTATGAAAGTTGCTCTTTAATTGATTGTATTTCCTTGTTGCAATCCGTGCTAAATTCTCCACATGCTTTTAGTCAAAATAAAGCCTTCACCGAACATATTGTTGATGCCTTGATGCAATCTTATGAAGAAAAACTTGAGTTAAAAGTTTCTATCCCTAGAAAACTCTATGATGAGTGGGAACCAACTATTAAAATTAAAATTAAAGATCATGAGTTCTATGCTTTGTGTGATTTGGGTGCTAGTGTCTCTACTATTCCCAAAACTTTGTGTGATTTACTAGACTTCCGTAATTTTGATGATTGCTCTCTAAACTTTCATCTTGCGGATTCCACTATTAAGAAACCTATGGGAAGGATTAATGATGTTCTTATTGTTGCAAATAGGAATTATGCGCCCGTAGATTTCATTGTTCTTTATATAGATTGCAATCCTCTTGCCCTATTATTCTTGGTAGACCTTTCCTTAGAACGGTTGGTGCGATTATTGATATGAAGGAAGGGAATATTAGATTTCAATTTCCATTAAAAAAGGGCATGGAACACTTTCCAAGAAAGAAAATAAGATTACCATATGAAACTATCATGAGAGCCACTTATGGATTGCCTACCAAAGATGGCAATACCTAGATCTATCCTCGCTTTTATGCCTAGCTAGGGGCGTTAAACGATAGCGCTTGTTGGGAGGCAACCCAATTTTATTTTTATTCCTTGCTTATTGCTCCTGTTTAGTAATAAATAAATTATTTAGCCTCTGTTTTGGTTGTGTTTTTTGTGTTTAATTAGTGTTTGTGCCAAGTAGAACCGCTGGGAAGACTTGGGGAAAGTCTTATTGAACTTGCTGTAAAAAACAGAAACTTTAGCGCTCACGAGAACTGCTGTCATTTTTATTTGAAGAGTGCTATTTAGTTAATTATTTTTCATATTATTAATAGATAAATTCCTCACGTCCAGAAATTTATTTTAAAATTTTTGGGGTTCCAAATCTTGCGCTAGCTACAGATTACTACAGACTGTTCTGTTTTTGACAGATTCTGTTTTTCGTGTGTTGTTTGTTTATTTTGATGAATCTATGGCTAGTAAAATAGTTTATAATCCATAGAGAAGTTGGAATACAGTAGGTTTAACACCAATGTAAATAAAGAATGAGTTCATTACAGTACCTTGAAGTGGTCTTTTGTTTTCTTTAGCTAACGGAGCTCATGAGTTTTCTATTTCGAGTTTTGTGTTGTGAAGTTTTCAAGTTTTGGGTGAATTCTTTTGATGGATCATGGAACAAGGAGTGGCAAGAGCCTATGCTTGGGTATTCCCATGGCACCACCAAGATAATCCAAGGACACCAAAAATTCAAAGCTTGGGGATGCCCCGGAAAGCATCCCCTCTTTCGTCCACTTCCATCGGTAATTTACTTGGAGCTATATTTTTATTCACCAACATGATATGTGTTTTGCTTGGAGCGTCTTTTATTATTTGTGTCTTTGTGTCTAAGTATGCCACAATCATCCTTGCTGTACACACCTTTTGAGAGAGCCATACATGAATTAAAATTTGATAGAATACTCTATGTGCTTCATTTATATCTTTTGAGCTAGATAATTTTGCTCTATGTGCTTCACTTATATCTTTGGAGCGTAGTAGTTTTGCTCTATGTGCTTCACTTATATCTTTTGAGTGTTATAATTTTGCTCTATGTGCTTCACTTAGATCTTTTAGAGCACGGTGGAGGATTTGTTTTAAAGAAACTATTGATCTCTCATGCTTCACTTAAATTATTTTGAGAGTCTCTTAATAGCATGGTAATTTGCTTAATAATAATATGCTTGGTATTCAAGATTTGTGAAATCTTCTTTTGAGTGTGTTGAATACTAAGAAAAGATTGAAGCATGATAATTGTTTTGAGATATGGAGGTGATAATATTAAAGTCATGCTAGTTGAGTTGTTGTGAATTTAAAGAATACTTGTGTTAAGGTTTGTGATTCCCGTAGCATGCACGTATGGTGAACCGTTATGTAACAAAGTCGGAGCATGATTTATTTGTTGATTGTCTTCCTTATGAGTGGCGGTCGGGGACGAGCGATGGTCTTTTCCTACCAATCTATCCCCCTAGGAGCATGCGCGTAATACTTTACTTTGATAACTTCTAGATTTTTGCAATAAGTATATGAGTTCTTTATGACTAATGTTGAGTCCATGGATTATACGCACTCTCACCCTTCCACCTTTGCTAGCCTCTCTAATACCGTGCACCTTTCGCCCGTATCATACACCTACCATATACCTTCCTCAAAACAGCCACCATACCTACCTATTATGGCATTTCCATAGCCATTCCGAGATATATTGCCATGCAACTTTCCACCATCTAGTTCATCATGACACATTCATCATTGTCATATTGCTTAGCATGATCATGTAGTTGGCATAGTATTTGTGGCAAAGCCACCATTCATAATTTCTTCATACTTGTCACTCTTGATTCATTGCATATCCCGGTACACCACCTGAGGCATCCATATAGAGTCATACTTTGTTTTAGAATCAAGTTGTAATCATTGAGTTGTAAAAAAATAAAAGTGTGATGATCACACTACTAGGAAAAGGCCTACTAGTGGCGCACCAGTTTTGCCTACTAATGGCGCATTACTGGTGCGTCACTAGTACCACGCCACTAGTATTATATACTAATGGCGCACCACAGGCGCCATTAGTATACCAGATACTAATGGCGCACCATGTGGTGCGCCATTAGTATACCATTCGGTGCTCCACTGGTATTCCCTCTAGGTGCGCCACTAATAACGTTATAGGTGCGCCACTAGTAATAAAGGAAGGTGCGCCACTAATAAGGGCTTAAATGCGCCACTAGTAATGTATTTGGAAAACAAAAAAATCTAAATTTACAGAAAACAACCTATAAGGAAAAATAATTTTAAAACAAAAAATGAAACAGAATCATAATTTTTATTATAGTAAGAATATTACAATGTCTTTACAAGTTTCCAATAAAAGTAAAATTGCAAGGAAATAAAAGAAAATCCTAAAACTAATCTTCTAGTAATCTTTTCTTCTTTTTCTTCACTTTATCCCTACAAAATGTAACAAAATAAATAGAAACACAAACAAACTATTTATAACATGTCAATACTGTCAATTTTTATGCAGAACTACATATGAGCATATATTTCCATAATTACATGGTGTGAATATTGTATGAGTAAGATTATAATGGAAATGAATTTTGATAGGAGCCCACTTTCGACGAGTATTTATCTGACAAAGCTAAATAATCAGGGCATTTACCTTTTGATAATATTATTATACCGTACTACCAGTATACTACTCCACTTGGATTTTTTAGATGAGCAGATCTGAGATAGACATTTGTTCAAGTGGCTATAGGTAGGCTTGAAGAATTCTCATCGGTTCAAGTGGCTACAGGTTGTCGCACAGCTGGAATATAGACTACTAGTACTATTTGAAAAGAAAACAAGAGTAAATCTGAACGTACTAGTCAAATCTGATCACATTGAGCTAGAAAGAAAATTCATCAGGAAACAGATGGCCGGTGACTTACTTCCAGACGTTGAGGATCTCGTTGTTCCCGGCGAAGACGCTGCGGAGCGTGTCGTGGACGGACTGCTCACAGCGATAGCTGCCGTAGATGAACTCGTTGTCCTGCAGGTAGTCCAGCAGCCAGGAATTAAAGATAGGAGGGCTAGAACTGAAAGAACTAACATCTTAGAAAGCAACAGGAGATAATTCATATATGCAAAATACATATGAAGTGGTCTTCACCAAATTTGTTGAAACATGAACGAAATGTTTTAGCAGTACCAATGATACATGTCAAATTAATTGTTCCTGTCATGACAATGTAAAAGTACTACTTGCATGCCAATGAAGACTTGCTAGTGTCAGATTCTATGAGGTTCAGGACATTCTCAAATCCTAAGTCCTAACTGAAGCAGATTCGCTGCAGTTTTAGTAAAGTGTTTTCAGACCAACAATTTCAGTACACAGTTTTTCAGACCAAGTAACTAACAACTTCAGTGAGACAGGCACAGTGCAGTGTGAATTTCAATTGGCTAAATCATATATAGAAATCAGTATCTTCTCTATGAACCTGAAACTGAGATGACTCGACTAATTTTGCACATTTGATTTATGAATTTATTCTTCTTCGACAACCAACTAAACTTCAGATCACCTTCTAAGCATCTGTACATACTACATAGGCTGATTAATCCAACAACCACAATGCAAATATCGACTATTTCCATTCAACTTCTTCACTTACTCATTATTATCTAATGAAACCATTCGTAACTGATGAAGCAGATTGGCTGAACTTATTATCAAGTCCTAAGTCCTAATTGAAGCCGATCAACTGCACTTCAGTAAACTGTTTTTCAGACTGATAGCTTCAGCGAGACAGGCACAATCTAATGTGAATTTCGATTGGCTAAATCATATAGAAATCAGTGTCTTCAGTATGATACTAAAATTGGCATGACTGAACTAATTTGGCACTGTTGTACAAGGTTGGTACAGTGAGGCATATTTGTGGAACTAGTTTGAGGGTAGGTCCAACAAGTGTCTGCTGGGTCTGCTGGTGGTGGTTGTGATTATGCACCACCAACAAAAGTGGTGAAGCTGAAGCAAGAATGAGTGGGTGAACAAAACTTGTTCATTAGTACACCTCATACAATATAAACTAAAGATAGAGAAGGGATTGCTTTATGCTGCTGCTGCTACTGCAGTTTTAATCAAATTATTAGGTTCGACCGTGCAGTTTTACTTGCAGTTCATGTGGCCTAGCTGTATAGTTGCAGGCGGAAGGAATCCTTCCTTGTCGGAGCCCCATCGCTGGAGAGGCTCCTCTGGCGGGCCTGGCCGTGTGAGACCAATCTACATGGTCAGTGTCGGAGCAGCTTCTCCATGGCCCGCCCCCTTCCTTCAACTGCATTTCCTGCACACAACCACACGCACGCACGAACGCATCAGATCAGGGGAAGAAGAAGAAGAAGCAGCAGTAGAGGAGGAGGAAGAAGACAAGGCACTCACGCGTGCGTCAGATGCTCCTCAGATTTGGAGGGGATCCCGTGCTGCTGCCGGATTTAGGTTGGACGCAGCGGCGAGAGGTGGAAGGAGGCGTGCTTCGTGGTGGAGAAGGTGGCGTTCCTATACTGGTTGCCGCAGCCCGACAACGGCTATGGCCGTGGCGGCTGGATCTGGGGCCTTGGGGTGGCAGGGAGCTCCTCCTCCTGCAACTTGGCGGCCTCCACACCCCGGAGCAACGCCGTCGCCGGAGGACGTGGTCACCAGCTCTCCCCTGGATCCGGTGAGGAGGGTTGGGGATGGAGCTCACCATGGCTCCATGCCCTGGATCTGGTGTGAGGGAGGGGGAAGGGGGCTCGCCATGGTCAGGAGGGAGAGGAAGAGGCGGGCGGCCGGGGCTTCCCGATCTAAATCGAAGTCGGGGGAGGTGGGTGGGTGTGTCAGGAGGAAGGTGAGGGGAGAGAACGTGAAGAGAGGGAGGGGATAAGGGGTGATAGCAATGGCACACTGGTAGGGGTGCGCCATACGTATAGATAGCAATGGCGCATCTCTTACTGGTGCGCCATTACTAGTTAAAACTAGTAATGGCGCACTATCCCCTGATGCGCCATTAGTATTTTTGAAAAAAAATAAAAAAATAATTTTTTTACTAGTGGCGCATCGTGGATGTGGTGCGCCATTAGTATTTGGACACTAATGGTGCACCAACACATGGTGCGCCATTAGTATATAGTAGTGGCGCACCACATGTGTGGTGCGCCATTAGTGTCCATATTATCTATAGCCCTTTTCCTAGTAGTGTCATCATTCAATAGAGCATTGTCCCAAATAATAAAAAAATAAAAAAAAATAGAAAGGCCAAAAAAAGGCCCAAAAAAAGAAAATAAATAAAAAGGGGTAATGCTACTATCCTTTTTCCGCACTTGTGCTTCAATGTAGCACCATGATATAGCGAGTCTCATATATTGTGCTTCAAAGTAGCACCATGTTCTTCATATAGAGAGTCTCATATGTTGTCACTTTCATATACTAGTGGGAATTTTTCATTATAGAACTTGGCTTGTATATTCCAATAATGGGCTTCCTCAAATTGCCCTAGGTCTTCGTGAGCAAGCAAGTTGGATGCACACCCACTAGTTTCTTTTGTTGAGCTTTCATACATTTATAGCTCTAGTGCATCCGTTGCATGGCAATCCCTACTCACTCACATTGATATCTATTGATGGGCATCACCATAGCCCGTTGATATGCCTAGTTGATGTGAGACTATCTTCCCCTCCTTTTTGTCTTCTCCACAACCACCATTCTATTCCACCTATAGTGCTATATCCACGGCTCACGCTCATGTATTGCATGAAGATTGAAAATGTTTTGAAAAAGCTAGAGTATGAAAAAATTGCTTGGCTTGTCATCGGGGTTGTGCATGATTTAAATATTTTGTGTGGTGAAGATGGAGCATAGACAGACTATATAATTTTGTAGGGATAACTTTCTTTGGCCATGTTATTTTGAGAAGATATAATTGCTTTGTTAGTATGCTTGAAGTATTATTATTTTTATGTCAATCTAAACTTTTGTCTTGAATCTTTCTAATCTGAATATTCATACCACAATTAAGAAGATTTGCATTGAAATTATGCCAAGTAGCACTCCCCATAAAAAAAATCTCTTTTTATCATTTACCTACTCGAGGACAAGCGGGAATTAAGCTTGGGGATGCCTGATACGTCTCCAACGTATCTATAATTTTTGATTGCTCCATGCTATATTATCTACTGTTTTGGACTATATTGGGATTTATTTTCCACTTTTATATTTTTTTGGGACTAACCTATTAACCGGAGGCCCAGCCCAGAATTGATGTTTTTTGCCTATTTCAGTGTTTCGGATAAACGGAATATCAAACAGAGTCCAAACGGAATAAAATATTCGGGAACGTGATTTTCTCACCAAACGTGATCCAGGAGACTTGGACCCTGCTCCAAGGAACAAAAGAGGCGGTCACGAGGGTGGGGGGCGCCCCCCTAGGGCGCGCCCCCTGCCTCGTGGGTCCCTCGTTGCTCCTCCGACGTACTTCTTCCTCCTATATATACACACGTACCCCCAAACGATCAGAAAAGGAGCCAAAAACCTAATTCCACCGCCGCAAATTTCTGTTTCCACGAGATCCCATCTTGGGACATGTTCCACAGCTCCGCCGGAAGAGGGTTGTCATCACGGAGGGCTTCTACATCATCCTAGCCCCTCCGATGAAGTGTGAGTAGTTTACCTCAGACCTTCGGGTCCATAGTTAGTAGCTAGATGGCTTCTTCTCTCTCTTTGAATCTCAATACAAAGTTATCCCCCTCTCTTGTGGAGATCTATTCGATGTAATCTTCATTTTGCGGTGTGTTTGTTGAGACCGATGAATTGTGGGTTTATGATCAAGTCTATCTATGAATAATATTTGAATCTTCTCTGAATTCTTTTATGTATGATTGGTTATCTTTGCAAGTCTCTTCGAATTATCCGTTTGGTTTGGCCAACTAGATTGGTAGTTCTTGCCATGGGAGAAGTGCTTAGCTTTGGGTTCGATCTTGCGGTGTCCTTACCCAGTGACAGAAGGGGCAGCAAGGCACGTATTGTATCGTTGCCATTGAGGATAACAAGATGGGGTTTATTTCATATTGCATGAATTTATCTCTCTACATCATGTCATCTTGCTTAAGGTGTTACTCTGTTTTTAACTTAATACTCTGGATGCATGCTGGATAGCGGTCGATGAGTGGAGTAATAGTAGTAGATGCAGAATCGTTTCGATCTACTTGTCACGGACGTGATGCCTATATACATAATCATGCCTAGATATTCTCATAACTATGCTCAATTCTGTCAATTGCTCAACAGTAATTTGTTCACCCACCGTAGAATACTTATGCTCTTGAGAGAAGCCACTAGTGAAACCTATGGCCCCCAGGTCTATTCTCATCATATCAATCTCCATCACTTTAATCTTGCTTTGCTCTTTATTTTGCTTTTACTTTTTACTTTGCATCTTTATACCAAAAATACCAAAAATATTATATCTATCAGATCTCACTCTCGGAGGTGACCATGAAGGGATTGACAACCCCTAATCGCGTTGGTTGCGAGTAGCTATCGCTTTGTGCAGGTACGAGGGACTTGAGCATGGGCTCCTACTGGATTGATACCTTGGTTCTCAAAAACTTAGGGAAATACTTACGCTACTCTGCTACATCATCCCTTCCTCTTCGGGGAAAACCAACGCAAGTTCAAGACGTAGCACGGATCTCCGGGAATGTAAGAAACGGTGAAAGGGAAGAATCTGAGAACGTAGAAACAGAGAGAGACAGAGAGACAAATCCAATCTCGGAGGGGCTCTCGCCCCTCCCATGCCATGGAGGCCAAGGGCCAGAGGGGAAACCCTTCTCCCGTCTAGGGAGGAGGTCAAGGAAGAAGAAGATGAAGGGCCCCCCTCTCCCCTTCTCTTCCGGTGGCGCCGGAACGCTGCCGTGGCCATCATCATCATCACCGCGATCTACACCAACACCTCCGCCATCTTCACCAACATCTCCATCACCTTCCCCCCTCTATCTACAGCGGTCCACTCTCCCGCAACCCGCAGTACCCTCTACTTGAACATGGTGCTTTATGCTTCATATTATTATCCAATGATGTGTTGCCATCCTATGATGTCTGAGTAGATTTTCGTTGTCCTATCGGTGGTTGATGAATTGCTATGATTGATTTAATTTGCTTGTGTTTATGTTGCTGTCCTTTGGTGCCCATCATATGAGCGCGCGCGTGGATCACACCATAGGGTTAGTTGTATGTTGATAGGACTATGTATTGGAGGGCAACAGTGACAGAAGCTTCAACCTAGCATAGAAATTGATGCATACGGTATTGAAGGGGGACCAATATATCTTAATGCTATGGTTGGGTTTTAACTTAATGAACATTAGTAGTTGCGGATGCTTGCTAATAGTTCCAATCATAAGTGCATAGAATTCCAAGTCGGGGATGACATGCTAGCGGTGGCCTCTCCCACATAATACTTGCTATCGGTCTAGTAAAGTAGTCAATTGCTTAGGGGCAATTTCACAACTCCTACCACCACTTTTCCACACTCGCTATATTTACTTTATTGCTTCTTTACTTACAACAGCCCGTACCTTTTATTTACTTGCTCTTTATTATCTTGCAAACCTATCCAACAACACCTACAAAGTACCTCTAGTTTCATAGTTGTTCTAGGTAAAGCGAACATCAAGCGTGCGTAGAGTTGTATCGGTGGTCGATAGAACTTGAGGGAATATTTGTTCTACCTTTAGCTCCTCTTTGGGTTCGACACTCTTACTTATCGAAAACTGTTGCGATCCCCTATACTTGTGGGTTATCAAGACCTTTTTCTGGTGCCGTTGCCGGGGAGCAATAGCATGGGGTGAATATTCTCGTGTGTGCTTGTTTGCTTTATTACTAAGTAATTTTTATTTGCTGTTCTTAGTTTTTCTTTATCTTTAGTTATGGATATGGAACACGAAATACAAAAAAAATTAGGTGTACTTTCTTCTCATGGAGATGGGGAACCTCCTAAAACCCTCAATGCTAGTTATGTGAAAGATATTATGTACTACTTTAATAATCCTAAGAAAACCCCATTCAATTATGTAGTGGGAGTAACGTTGGATCAACGTGAATACTTTAGGGATTACCGCTTGACACAAAAAGGGAAACTATTATGGGATCAAATTCATATATTGAATTGGTATGCTAGGCAACTATTCTTGAGATATGATTATACTTGTTGCTCTAAGGTGAAGGCTCCACACCTTCCCTTTTCATGTGAATTTAATGATAATAAAACCTTAGCTTCTTATGCTAATGGTATATATGATTACTATGATGTGGAACAAATAGAAGAATTTGTTGCTTTTATGGGTGCTTATGAAATTGAATCTATGTTTAAAGAGTTTGAAGATTTTGATGATTCGGTTTATAGACCTGAAAATTTAGCTATCCTTAAATATTGCTATGAGAATTATGAATACAATTCCGATATTAATGCACTTATTGAGAAAGTCTCCGCTGTCCAAGAAGAGACTAATATTTTGCAGGAATCTATGGAAGAAGAAGTTGATGAAACTGTGAGCTCATTGGATGAAAAAGATGAGGAGGAGAGCGAAGAACAAAAGGAGGAAGAGCGGATTGATCACCCGTGCCCACCTTCTAATGAGAGTAACTCTTCAACTCATACATTGTTTAATTTCCCTTCGTGCTTACCGATGGATGATTGCTATGATGACTATTATGATCCCGTTGATTCTCTTGAAATATCCCTTTTTGATGATGCTTGCTATGCTTGTGGCCAAGATGCCAATATGAATTATGCTTATGGATATGAACTTGCTATAGTTCCTTATGTTAAACATGAAATTGCTGCTATTGCACCCACGCATGATAGTCCTATTATCTTTTTGAATTATCCCAACTACAATATATCGGAGAAGTTTGCACTTATTAAGGATTATATTGATGGGTTGTGTTTTACTATTACACATGATTATTTTGTTGAATATAATATGCATGTGCTTGCTGCTCCTACTTGCAATTATTATGAGATAGGAACTATATCTCCACCTCTCTATGTTTCCAATATGATAAAATTGCAAGAAACTATTTATACTATGCATTGGCCTTTACTTTGTGTGCATGAATTGTTCTTTTATGACATGCCGATGCATAGGAAGAGAGTTAGACTTCGTTGTTGCATGATATATGTTACTTTGTGCTCACTACTAAATTATAAATCATTGTTAATTAAAATTGGCTTTGATATACCTTGGGATCCAGGTGGATTCACTACTTGAGCACTATATGCCTAGCTTAATGGCTTTAAAGAAAGCGCTGCCAGGGAGACAACCTGGAAGTTTTAGAGAGTCATTTATTTCTGTTGAGTGCTTTCATATAGTTTAAAAACAACAAAAATAAAGAGGGGAACCCAAAACTTTTTCAAAAAGGAAAGTGAAAGTGAGAAAGACAAGCATTGTTGAAATGGGAGAGCTCCTTGAACTTTGTTCATGCTCACTGAAACTTTGTGAATCTTGATTACAGAAACTTTTCAACAAAAATAATTATCCACTTGTACAATTCCATTGTATTATAAAAATAATGTGCCAAGGTTTGCCTTTAGGATGTTTACATTTGCTTGATGGTTTGTACGGTGTAGGACAGAAACTTTGGCTGTAGTGTGCGATTTTACATTTTTAGTTGGAACGTCAAATGGTTCTGATTCTTTTTTCACTGTCTTTATATACAAATTGTTTATTTTTCCTAATTTTGGCAGAATTTTAAAAGTATTAGAAGTATGGTAAATGTTCAGATTATTACAGACTGTTCTGTTTTAGACAGATTCTGTTTTTGATGCATAGTTTGCTTGTTTTGATGAAACTATCGATTTATATTAGTGGATTAAGCCATGAAAAAGTTATACGACAGTAGAAACAATGCAAAAACAAAATATGAATTGGTTTTCAATAGTACTTAGAGTAGTGATTTGCTTTATTATACTAACGGATCTTACCGAGTTTTCTGTTGAAGTTTTGTGTGGATGAAGTGTTCGATGATCAAGAAGGTCTCGATGTGAGAAGAAGGAAGAGAGGCAAGAGCTCAAGCTTGGGGATGCCCGAGGCACCCCAAGTAAATATTCAAGGAGACTCAAGCGTCTAAGCTTGGGGATGCCCCGGAAGGCATCCCCTCTTTATTCAACAAGTATCGGTATGTTTTCGTATTCGTTTCATTCATGCGATATGTGCAATCTTGGAGCATCTTTTGCATTTAGTTTTCATTTTTATTTTATGCACCATGCTGGTATGAGATAGTCCTTGGTTGATTTATAGAATGCTCTTTGCACTTCACTTATATCTTTTGAGTATGGCTTCATAGAATGCTTCATGTGCTTCACTTATATCATTTGAAGTTTGGATTGCCTATTTTTCTTTACATAGACAACCGCCATTTGTAGAATGCTCTTTTGCTTCACTTATATTTGGTAGAGCATGGGCATATCTTTTGTAGAAAGAATTAAACTCTCTTGCTTCACTTATATCTATTTAGAGAGATGACAGGAATTGGTCATTCACATGGTTAGTCATAAAATCCTACATAAAACTTGTAGATCACTGAATATGATATGTTTGATTCCTTGCAATAGTTTTGCGATATAAAGATGGTGATATTAGAGTCATGCTAGTGGGTAGTTATGGATTAGTAGAAATACTTGTGTTGAGGTTTGTGATTCCCGTAGCATGCACGTATGGTGAACCGTTATGTAACGAAATCGGAGCATGAGGTATTTATTGATTGTATTCCTTATGAGTGGCGGTCGGGGACGAGCGATGGTCTTTTTCTACCAATCTATCCCCCTAGGGGCATGCGTAGTAGTACTTTGCTTCGAGGGCTAATAAACTTTTGCAGTAAGTATGTGAGTTCTTTATGAGTAATGTTGAGTCCATGGATTATACGCACTCTCACCCTTCCACCATTGCTAGCCTCTCTAGTATCGCGCAACTTTCGCCGGTACCATAAACCCACAATATACCTTCTCCTCAAAACAGCCACCATACCTACCTATCATGGCATTTCCATAGCAATTATGAGATATATTTCCATGCAACTTCCATCATCATCATATACATGACTTGAGCATCATTGTCATATTGCTTTGCATGATCGTAAGATAGCTAGCATGATGTTTTCATGGCTTGTCCATTTTTTGATGTCATTGCTACGCTAGATCATTGCACATCCCGGTACACCGCCGGAGGCATTCATATAGAGTCATATCTTTGTTCTAGTATCGAGTTGTAATATTGAGTTGTAAGTAAATAAAAGTGTGATGATCATCATTAATAGAGCATGTTCCTAAAAAAAGGCCAAAAAGGGGAAGGCCAAATAAAAAAAGAAAGGCAAAAAAAGAAAAAAAAGAAAGGCCAAAAAAGGGGGCAATGTTACTATCCTTTTACCACACTTGTGCTTCAAAGTAGCACCATGTTCTTCATATAGAGAGTCTCTTGAGTTATCACTTTCATATACTAATGGGAATTTTCATTATAGAACTTGGCTTGTATATTCCAATGATGGGCTTCCTCAAATGCCCGAGGTTTTCATGAGCAAGCAAGTTGGATGCACACCCACTTAGTTTTCAGTCTGAGCTTTCATACACTTATAGATCTTAGTGCATCCGTTGCATGGCAATCCCTACTCACTCACATTAATATCTATTGATGGGCATCTCCATAGCCTGTTGATACGCCTAGTTGATGTGGGACTATCTTCTCCTTTTTGTCTTCTCCACAACCACCATTCTATTCCACCTATAGTGCTATATCCATGGCTCACACTCATGTATTGCGTGAGGGTTGAAAATGCTGAAGCGCGTTAAAAAGTATGAACCAATTGCTCGGCTTGTCATCGGGGTTGTGCATGATGTGAATAATTTTTGTGGTGAAGATGGAGCATAGCCAGACTATACGATTTTGTAGGGATAACTTTCTTTGGCCTTGTTATTTTGAAAAGACATGATTGCTTCATTAGTGGGCTTAAAGTATTATTGTTTTTATGTAAAATGATAGACTATTGCTTTGAATCACTCGTGTCTTAATATTCATGCCATGATTAGATATGTGATCAAGATTATGCTAGGTAGCATTCCACATCAAAAATTATCTTTTTATCATTTACCTACTTGAGGACGAGTAGGAATTAAGCTTGGTGATGCTGATACGTCTCCGTCGTATCTATAATTTGTGATTGTTCCATGCCAATATTCTAGAACTTTCATATACTTTTGGCAACTTTTTATACTATTTTTGGGACTAACATATTGATCCAGTGCCCAGTGCCAGTTCCTGTTTGTTGCATGTTTTTTGTTTCGTCGAATATCCATGTCAAACGGAGTCCAAACGGGATAAAAACTGACAGAGATTTTTTTTGGAATATATATGATTTTTGGGAAGAAAAATCCACACGAGACTGTGCCCGAGGGGGCCACAAGGCAGGGGCAGGCGCGCCCCTGACCCTCATGGCCACCTTGTAAGGTGGTTGGTGCCCTTCTTTCGCTGCAAGAAAGCTAATATCCGGATAGAGATTATGTGAAAATTTCAGCCCAATCGGAGTTACGGATCTCCGGGAATATAAGAAACGGTGAAAGGGGAGAATCTGAGAACGCAGAAACAAAGAGAGACAGAGAGACAAATCCAATCTCGGAGGGGCTCTCGCCCCTCCCATGCCATGGAGGCCAAGGACCAGAGGGGAAACCCTTCTCCCATCTAGGGAGGAGGTCAAGGAAGAAGAAGATGAAGGGGCCCCTTCTCCCCTTCTCTTCCGGTGGCGCCGGAACGCTGCCGTGGCCATCATCATCATCACCGCGATCTACACCAACACCTCCGCCATCTTCACCAACATCTCCATCACCTTCCCCCCTCTATCTATAGCGGTCCACTCTCCCGCAACCCGCTGTACCCTCTACTTGAACATGGTGCTTTATGCTTCATATTATTATCCAATGATGTGTTGCCATCCTATGATGCCTGAGTAGATTTTCGTTGTCCTATCGATGGTTGATGAATTGCTATGATTGATTTAATTTGCTTGTGGTTATGTTGTTGTCCTTTGGTGCCCATCATATGAGTGCGCGCGTGGATCACACCATAGGGTTAGTTGTATGTTGATAGGACTATGTATTGGAGGGCAAGAGTGACAGAAGCTTCAACCTAGCATAGAAATTGATGCATACGGGATTGAAGGGGGACCAATATATCTTAATGCTATGGTTGGGTTTTACCTTAATGAACATTAGTAGTTGCGGATGCTTGCTAATAGTTCCAATCATAAGTGCATAGAATTCCAAGTTGGGGATGACATACTAGCGGTGGCCTCTCCCAAATAATACTTGCTATCGGTCTAGTAAAGTAGTCAATTGCTTAGGGGCAATTTCACAACTCCTACCACCACTTTTCCACACTCGCTATATTTACTTTATTGCTTCTTTACTTACAACAGCCCGTACCTTTTATTTACTTGCTCTTTATTATCTTGCAAACCTATCCAACAACACCTACAAAGTACCTCTAGTTTCATAGTTGTTCTAGGTAAAGCGAACATCAAGCGTGCGTAGAGTTGTATCGGTGGTCGATAGAACTTGAGAGAATATTTGTTCTACCTTTAGCTCCTCGTTGGCTTCGACACTCTTACTTATCGAAAACTGTTGCGATCCCCTATACTTGTGGGTTATCAGTCCTTGGCGTCCATGGCGGCGGAGTGGTGGGAGCCCCTTCGAGATTGGATCTCTCTCTCTCTCTCTCTCTGTTTCCTTCTGTTTTTAAGCTCTGAGATACTACCCTTTCACCGTTTCTTAAATTTCCGGAGATCCATAACTCTGGCTGGGCTGAAATTTTAACACGATTTTTATCCGGATAATAGCTTTATTGCGGCGAAAGATGTGCACCAACCTCCTCGGAGTGGCCACAAGGTCAAGGGGCACGCCCTACTCCCTAAGGCGCGCCCTCCGTCCTTGTGGGCCCCTCGGGCATCGTCTTGCGCTGATTCTTTTTCCCAAAAATCACATATATTCCAAAAATAATATTCGTAAGTTTTTATCTCGTTTGGACTCCGTCTGATATGGATTTTCTGCGAAACAAAAAACATGCAACAAAACAGGAACTGGTACTTCGCACTGGATCAATATGTTAGTCCCAAAAATAGTATGAAAAGTTGCCAAAAGTATATGGAAGTCGTATAATATTGGCATGGAACAATCAAAAATTATAGATACGATGGAGATGTATCACACAGCTAGGATTGAGCTGGGAGCACTACTTGGCTTCCCCGGTCCTGCCTGAGGAGATGATCAACGATGTCTTGTGCCACACGAGGGCAGACATGGTGATCAGAAAGTTTTGGCTAATTTCTCCTTTACACAATTAAAAATCTTCAAATAGCTAGTTATTGTACTAATGAATGTTGTCTCGTTTGATCACAGACCTTCTACAAGTGTGAGGAGGGATACGAGGATGCCGTGGCATGGGTTATCAATGTCGAGTGCAAGAGCCTACTACAAAACTTACGGCACGAGGCTCGAGTGCAGGCTGTTCGAGACTACTACGCCTCGCATGGTACTAAGAAGACCAAGCCAGTGTGCCGCGAGAAGTATCTGAAGAAGGAGCATTACATGACGGTAATGACCTATTCTTAAGGAATTGTACTTAGTTTCCTTGATTTGATTCATAGACGTGGCGCTCAAGTTTCTCTTTACTAATGTAGGTGCCCCCGAGATGGTGTGCGGATCAGATGGATTGTTGGGAGGTGTTGGTGGATGAGTGGTTCTCAGACGAATGGCTAGCCCTCCACAACAACACCAAGGACCGGCGTGCCCAAATGGAAGGTGTGTCACACAATCAAGGTAGCGCCAACTTATATCAGTTCGGGCAGAAGTGGGTATGTGGTTTGCGTAATGATTCATGCAATTCATTCTTCATACTAGCTTGAGCCCTTTAATTACTAATTTACTCTGTTCCTCTCTTTTAGGCGCGACACAGTAAGGCGGCGGTGCCAGAGGTGTACGACCTCTATGCCATGGCCCATAGTACCTCGTACAAGAAGGTCAAGGCATTCTCTGCGTCTGACCTTGATCATCCAGTGAACTTCACCAACATATCCTCCCACAACAAGCTCGTGATGTAGAGAGATTAGGGGAAGTCGAGGAAAGGGGAGGACTTTAACCCGAGCCAGGGTCCCATTGATCTAGAGCTGGTAATGATATCTGGTGGCAGGAGGTCCCATGGCTCGATAGCCATTGGAGATGGACTTATACGTTGTCCTCGCACTCTCCTGGAGATCAAGGCACGCCAGTCGAGCTCCGCTCCTGAGATAAGGCCTCGTCAGCGGCCAGTTGAGCTTGCCTTCGAGGTTAGTTATACGAACTCAGCTATCTTTCCTCCATTACATTGTGTGTGCGGCCATCGATGATTACAATTCTAACGAGGAGTGGTGTTGCAGGCTGCTCTTTAGAAAGAGGGAGAACCGAGGCGCTCATGTAGGAGAGGGACCAGCAGGCGGCGGAGAAGGAGCAGGAATTCGAGGAGAGGACGACAAGGTTGTCGGAGGAGGAGAGGGCATGGAATGACATGGCGAACCGGGCCATGTACGAGCTCCTCGTGGTAAGTTGCTTTTGCATATTAGCCAAATTATGCACTTAGTGTTCGTTTCATTACTAACTAGTATGACTGACTCGTCAACACCAAATGTGCAGTCTGTGTGCGAGAAGACCGCTCAGACCACTTCGCCGATGCCAGTCATTGCTCTGGGACCACGGTGAGTTTCATTTGAATGGTCATTAGTTACTAGTATTAACATTTGGGTATCATCATGCTAACGAGACATTGCAAATGATCTCTGGTGCAACGTAACACTAGCCAAGCATTGCACGATCCTTCTCCAGGTGGCACCGGCACGAGCAACCCTGCTGCTTCACCTCCGTGATGATGGTAAGGTTTCTCTACTGTTTTGCTTAAGAAATGCATAATGACCTAGACTTAGCTTTATTTCCTCCAATATGCTTACCATAATGACCTAGACTTAGCTTATTTTCCTCCAAAATGACATAATAAGCTTACTTAACTCCAAAATGATCCATTTTACCTAAGTTAGCTCTAAAATGATATATCCTTAGCTTTGTTTCCTCCAAAATGACCTAAGTTAGCTCTAATATGCTAAGTTAACTCTAATATGCTTAGTTACCTAGTTTTGCTCAATAATGACATACACTTATCTTACTTTTGTCAAAAATGGCATAATTCGCTTACTTAGGTCAAAAATGTCATAACAACCTTGGTAACCTGATTAATCTCATATACTTAGCTTATTTTCCTCCAAAATGACATAATAACCTTACTTAGCTCGAAAATGATCAATTTTACTTAAGTTAGCTCCAAAATGACCTAAGTTAGCTCTAATATGCTCAGTTGCCTAGGTTAGCTCAATAATGACCTATACTTGGCTTACTTATGTCAAAAATGGCATAATTAGCTTACTTAGGTCAAAAATGGCATAACAACCTTGGTAACCTCATAAATGTCATATACTTAGCTTATTTTCCTCAAAAATGACATAATAAGCTTACTTAGCCCAAAATGATCAATTTTACCTAAGTTAGATCTAATATGCTAAGTTAGCTATAATATGCTTAGTTACCTAGGTTAGCTCAATAATGACCTATACTTAGCTTACTTATGTCAAAAGTGGCATAATATGCTTAGTTAACTCAAAAATGGCATAATTACCTAGGTTAGCTCAATAATGACCTATACTTAGCTTATTTAGTTCATTTATGACATAAGTACCTTACTTAGCTCATAAATGGCATGATAACCTTGGTAAGCTCATAAATGTCATGTAGTTAGCTTACTTAGGTTAAAAATGGCATGATAACCTTGGTAAGCTCATAAATGTCATATACTTAGCTCAGTTAGCTCAAAAATGGCATGATAACCTTGGCATATACTTCTTCTTCTTCTTCTTCATTTTCTTCTTCTTCTTCTTCTTCTTCTTCTTCTTCTAGTCTTCTTCTTCTAACTTCATTATTTCAAATTTTGTAGATTTTATTCACTTCACGGAAGCTTGCATTGATGGAGTGCTTGTTTTCCCTTTTTATTTTGATTTTCTATCCACAGACAATGTGGAACTTGCTACATGGATGAAACTATTGTAATATGTATGGATGGAACTATATATGTGGAACGTGTTATGTATGTATGGATGGAACTATGTATGTATGGATGAAACTTATGTGTTGGATATCTCATATGTCTGCTGTGAAACTTGCCCTATGATATATATATATATATATATTTGCTATGAAAATGCTTGGATATAAGAAAAAAACAGAAAAAAGAGGCAATGCAGGCTCTTTGCCGTCTGACACGGACGAGAAAGGGCTCTTTGTCGTATGCCACAGACGGCAAAGTGGCCACCTGGCAGCAACCAGTGCAACCTAGGAGCTGACCCATTTGGTCACTTTGCCGTATGTGGCAGATGGCAAAGGCTGGGGTGGTTTGCCGTCGGTCGCAGACGGAAAAGAGCGCGGAGGAGTGATGCGACTGCAAACGTCAGATGGTAGACGACAAAGGGAAGGGCATGTTTGCCGTCAGCTGGCAGACGACAAAGCCTCCCGTTAGCCACCTAACGTGGCTAACATCTATTTTTTCCCTCCACCTTATTTGCCGTCCGCTTCACTAGGAAAGCTGGCGGCAAATGTCTTTGTCGTCTGCTGTGCAAAAACAGACGACAAAGAAGCTCATTACCGTAACTAACGGCAAAGACCTTTGCCGTCAGCTTTCTAGTCCTTTGCCCTCTGCCATGGCAGACAGCTAATCAGCTGATTCTTGTAGTGTCTGCATTGCACGACCATATTTACTAAAGTTGATGCAGGGCAACACCACCAAGATCATCAACAAATGGGATACATAAATTTAAAACCAACGACTAATTCAAATTTTCCTCGGCAAAATCTTCAAGAAGGGATAAACACCCTCATGCCATTATCGCATGGCGGAGAAGGCTAGGATAGGGATTTTCAACTAGATTGCCGAGACCAACTAGTTCATTTGAACGTACAGTAGAATCCAGGCATACATTTTTCAAATGTTGGTACCATCATTTTTTAGAACCAAAGCATAAAATATGCGTTGGTGGTGGTACATCAGAGCTCATGGCACTTCTGACACTTGCATGGATGTCCGCTATTAGCAGGTGATCCCCTGAATCCTTTGTTCCCATAGCGATCCTGTGTGCCAGGGAATTCTGCCCTCTCTTGATCACCCTCACGTCCACCTTGTCAAAGTGAGTCTTCATTCTATTAATATCCATCAGTTGTGCATACCAAGGCGATCGGCATGCTCCTCCAACCCGGATTTCCCTACCGATGGTGGAGCAATCAACTTCTATGATTATTGGGCCATTGAACACTTTTGACATCTCCATCAACACCACAACAGCCTTTGCTTCTTCTATAGACTTGCACCGAGGGAGCTATCGCCTAGCCGAGAGGAGGACTAAGCCTCGATGATCCCTTGCCACTGCGCCTCCCCAAGTGTTACCTGACTCTGATAAAATGGCAGCATCACAAAAAAAATTGTACCCACTGCCGGGGCAAGCCACACATTTGGCATTGGGTCTGGTGGTCTGCATCCTTTGTCAGCCAGTAGTGAATGGTTTTGCTGCTTAGTAGTCAGGAAATCTACAAGCGCGACCAATGACAGGTCCTCCTCTAGTGTGATCAGGTGTTTCATGGCTCCTGAGACCGTGTCCTTTGCATCCCCGTGGATGACATTATTCCTAAGGTGCCAGGCCTTCCAGAGAATCAGTAGTATTATTTTCCTGATTTCCTCGAGCTGCGGTATTGGAAGCATCTGTAACCAATCATTGCTTGTACGCCTAAAGGCCGACTCTTTCGAAAGTATCTAGATTGCCCTCATAGCGAATCGCAATGCCCTACTTCTGGTGCACATCATCAGAGCGTGATACACATCTTCCCTTTCTACTCCACATATGTCATACACGTCCTCTTTGGCTAGAGTTCTTCTGAGTGCATTATGCTTGGTAGCTATGGATTGGGTGGAACCTCTCCACCCACAAATTTTGATCTTCTGTGGGATGTTTGTTTTCCATATCATGTCCCATATGGTCCTCTCGCCCGGATCACTGCCAGAACTCGAAGCCAACTCATTACCATTCCGTTTAATAGTGTCTGCAAGCCTATATGCACTCTTGACAGTGAACATCCCAGACTTCTCATGATGCCATGCCACACAATCCTCCACATCACCCGTGGGGATGTGAATTCTGCATATCTCCTATGCGTCAAAAGGGTGGACCAGTTGCCTAACCAGGGTTGTGTTCCACTCATTCTCCCCTGGGTTCAGTAGTTGGTTCACCCATCTTAGTCAGGTTCTGCGAATGAAGTTGGCTGTTTTAAGGCCCTCTTTCCTTGGGATCCAGTGGTCCCTGGTAATTTGAATTATTCTCCCATTTTCTACCCTCCATATCACCCCCTTTATTTAAAAGTTCAAGACCGAATTAAATACCTTGCCAAGCTGTGGAAGCATCAGACGTGAACACCATGTCCAATAGGTTCCCGTTCGGGTAGTATTTTGCTCATACCATCGTTTCTTGTTATCCAGTTTCCTTATTCAAGTATTCTCCTACCAGCTTTTGAAATTATCTCTAACTGTTATTTATACTTATACTCCAGATGGAATTCTCTTTTTTTACATAAGTAGCAGGTTACTTTAGTTTTCAACTTGCTTCTAGTTAAGTTTATGTGCAACTTCAAGCATTGCAGATATAATTTCTCAAGAACACAATTAACAGTTTCTTTTCACCTTTGAGCATTTTTCTCAAAGCAATGGGTCAACTTTTCTATCAAATAGCTGATGGAAATTCTTTCACTACACTGTAAAAGGACACTATAATTATTTGTATGTGCTCATGTCTCCATTTTCTCTATTAAACAATGCACTATCTTTGAGAATTCTACGCGAAATCAAAAGAAAGAAGCTGGCTGAAGAAAATCACACGAAGAAACTATGGTCCCTGTGTGAGTGAGCGAAGAACGAATAAACGAACAAATTGGGCGGCCAAATAGAATCAATTCTTGAGGCGAGACAACCTTCTATCTCGCTGCAAGCGGAAAAATGCAAAATCAATAGTTAAGGATGCCCTTTGCAAAGGTCAATTCCAAGCCAAAATCACTAGTTAAGGATATCCTTTGCAAAGGTCAATCCCACCTCCTCAGGAGCTGACAAGTGGCAACCTTGGAGTTTTCCCGATTTTTGTAGACTCATTTTTCAAAACGCTTTACCTCTTGAACCGTGCGTCCAAATTCTGAACCGGTTTCACTGTTGGATTCCTCGCGTCGAGATCTTTGAAACTAGATCATATGTTAATAGGTTTCTACAAACTTTTTTCACAAAAAATATTGCAGAGATGTGTGTCAGGAGAACAGCGGGGAGGTGCTGCCAAAATTTTGCATCGGATCCGAAGCAAAGATTGCACGCTCGGGTGGGATTAGGACCTATATTTACCTATTAGAGTGTAGGTTGCGTGGACATATTAAAATTGACAAACTAGATTAGCTGATGAATATATACATGCTGAATTATATATATATATATATTGTGTGTGTGTCCAGTAGCTAGGGAAGATGAGTCATCGTGCATGGATGTACACCGGTCACACTAGTCAGAAAGACATGACCAATGAATGATTAACAAAAACCAAGGGGTTTGTGAGATCCAATTTTGCAAATGGCCAGACGAAAACCTGGTGCCCCTATGTCCAGTGCGACAATTGGCATAAGAGGACAGAGGATGAAATGGGTAAGCACCTGCACAAGAGTGGTTTTATGCCCGGTTATACGGTGTGGACATTTCATGGTGAGTCTGCCCAACATGCCAGAGCCGAGGTGGTTCGTCGTCGCACCGACGAGCATGGTACCGGGATGGAAGACATGGTGCAAGACTTTGATGATGCTCGGGATTCAGATGATGAGATGGACGAATCTATAAAGGCCTTCAATGAAATGTTGGAGTCTTCAAAACGTCCTCTCCACGAACACACTGAGCTTTGTCAGCTGGATGCCATCTCACAAGTAATGGCTCTGAAGGCTCAATTCAACTTGGGCAGAGAATGCTACGACACGATGATGACAATATTTGGATGCTTTCTACCCAAAGGCCAGGTAATGACTGCAAACATGTACCAGTCGGACAAAATCCTCCGTGCACTTAAGATGCCCTATGAGAATATACATGCCTATGAGAAAGGATGTGCCTTATTTAGGCTTGAGTATGCAGACTTGAACTATTGTCCCATTTGCAAGTCTTCCATGTATGTTGTGGTAGACAATGGTATGGGTGAGAAGATGCAGACCAAAATCCCCATCAATGTTCTTGGTATATGCCAATCTTACCAAGACTTCAACGTCTTTTCATGGTCGAAGAGACGGCCAGACGGATGACATGGCACAAAATGGGAAATAGAACCGAACTAGATGCATGATGTCTACTACACAACCTTCTTCTTGTAGACGTTGTTGGGCCTCCAAGTGCAGAGGTTTGTAGGACAGTAGTAAATTTCCCTCAAGTGGATGACCTAAGGTTTATCAATCCGTAGGAGGCGTAGGATGAAGATGGTCTCTCTCAAGCAACCCTGCAACGAAATAACAAAGAGTCTCTTGTGTCCCCAACACACCCAATACAATGGTAAATTGTATAGGTGCACTAGTTCGGCAAAGAGATGGTCATACAAGTGGTATATGGATAGTAGATAAAGGTATTTGTAATATGAAATTATAAAAAAAGCAAGGTAACTAATGATAAAAGTGAGCATAAACGGTATTGCAATGTGTGGAAATAAGGCCTAGGGTTCTGTAACACCCCGGATATGACTTTCCCAATTTGTATTCCAACTCTTGCCCTTTCCGGCCTTAAGTTATTTTATTTTTCTCGGGTTCAGGTCTTTGTCTCCGTGTGTTTTTTTATCGTTGTCATGCATCTCATATCATGTCATCATATGCATTGCATTTGCACACGTGTTCATCTCATGCATTCGAGCATTTTCCCCGTTGTCCGTTTTGCATTCCGGCGCTTCGTTCTCCTCCGGTGATCATTTCTAGCTTTCTTTTGTGTGTGGGGATTAAACATTTTCGGATTGGACCGAGACTTGCCAAGCGGCCTTGGTTTACTACCGGTAGACCGCCTGTCAAGTTTCGTACCATTTGGACTTCGTTTGATACTCCAACGGTTAACCGAGGGACCGAAAAGGCCTCGTGTGTGTTGCAGCCCAACACCCCTCCAATTTGGCCCAAAACCCACCTAAACCCTCTCCATCATCTAGAGCGTTCGATCACGATCGCGTGGCCGAAAACCACACCTCATTTGAACTCTCCTAGCTCCCTCTACCTATAAAACTAGCCCCTCCTCCGAAATTTCGGGTCTCTCCTTCCTCAAAACCCTAGAAATCCGCTCTCCGCGCGCCGGACGTGTCCGTCGGTGCCGGACGCTTCGCCGCCACCACTCCCGTGCCGCCAAGTGTCACGCCGCCACCGTTCCACCGCGCACCGCCGCGGGCCCGCGCGGCCCAGATCCGGCCCGCGGGGCCCGAACCGCCCGTCGCCTCCTCGCGCCTGCCTCCTCCCGGCGTCGCTCCTCTCCTTCGACGCCGGCGCCGCCCGCCACCGCACCGAGCCGAGCTCGCCGCCGCAGGGCTCGCCGGCACTGCCCGCGCCCGGAGGCGGCCACCGGAACCCTGCGCGCTCGCGCGGCCGTGGAGGAGCACGCCGCCGCCGCCTCTCCCTACCTCGCCGGCGCACCTCCTCGGCCCCCCTCGTTCACTTCGGTGAGCTTCCTCCTCCGGCGAGCTACAGTGGAGTCCGGTCAACCTCGGTCCGCGTGCCACCGGATCTAGATCTGAGATTTGTCTCGGGTTGACTTTTGCCCGAAACCCTAACTTTTTGTCTATGTTCATCATGTCGTAACTTTGCATCCGTAGCTCCGTTTTGGGCATATAGCATATCAAAATGTTCAACTCAGAGAGTACATCATTTCATTCCATTGCATCATTTTCATTTGAGTTCGTCTTGATGCCCGAAATGCTGTTAGAAGAGTGCTACTTGAGATATTTGTCAGATCTGCTGCTCCATTTAGATATTTGTCATTTTTGCCATGATTATTGTGTGCATGATATGCCCTGGAGCTCTACGTATGTTTTGTTAAGGGTTTTGCCATCTTTCCAGAGGTGCAACCCATGTATTTTTGTGATGTGAGTGGTGACTAGCACAAGCTTGCAAAGTGAGGCACTTGGTAATGCTGATTTTAGGGACTAAGCATTTCCACTAAGTCATTGACCTGTTTATCTCATATGGCCATATGTTCATGTTGTTTCCTAGTGATCCGTGCCTCGTTTGAGGATGATCAGTAAGGATGTTTTGTTAATCTTGTAGTGCTCTATCCATCCATGTCTTTGGTTGCAATTATGGAGCACCCTAGCTTGAGTCAATCGAGCTCTACTTTTGCTACTTCGTGAATCTGGGCAGATTGTCTACTTGTTAGCGATTTTGCCGATGATGTTGTAGTTGATCCGTGCATGCTATGGTATTGTTATTGCCATGTCTAGCTTGCATTTTGTGTATTCTTGTTGCGTGTATGCTTAGTTGGTCATGACTTGCTCCTTAGTGAGTGGATCGAGCTCGTGAACATGCCTACTTGATATCTGTTTTCAGCTTGCTCCAGTTTTCACCAAGTCTGAGAACTGATTATGTTTTTACCATGTTCATATGCTTGCAATTGTATTTTCTGATCCCTTTTGGCTCAAGGTCACTAAGAGACTTTTGTTAAGATCTTTGAGTAGCTCCATGCCATGCTTTACTTTCCATGTTCAGGTCCTGTACTATGTAGTTTTGTTGCTCCGAAGTGTGCTACCTGGTCTGAAATTCCAGACAAGTGTTAATTTCACTAAGTGTGAGATCTGTTTGCCATATGCATTTTTGCCATGCTTGTTTGATCCTGTTAATGGATGAATTGGCTGTAGCTCAGTGCTAGACTTTTGTTAAGAATATTGAATGCATCCCTGCCATGTATTTTGTTGTCATGTTTGGGTGCTATAGCATGTTCATCTTATTGCATTTAGATGGCTACTTGCTGTAAATCGCAGAACGTGGTCATATTTGAATTGCTTGCCATTTCCAAACCGTAACTCCGATTCCGGCGTTCTTTATATCATTTTCAAGAGATTTCCTCTCATCTTTCTAGTGGCACACTTGGATTTCCAAGTTGAGGCCAGGTTCATGCTTTCCTTGTCAAATCTTGCATATGCATTCCGCATCGCATCCCGCATAGCATACCATCTTTGCATCATATTGTTTGAGCTTTGCACGTGGTTGATTGTGTTCTGTTTGCTTGTTTGTCTTGTTTGGGTAGAGCCGGGAGACGAGTTCGCTAATGAGGAGCCCGTTGAGTTTGCTTTCGAGGATCCAGTCAACTCTGACCACTTTGCAGGCAAGATGATCATACCCTCGAAATCACTACTATCTTTGCTTTGCTAGATTGCTCGCTCTTTTGCTATGCCAATGCTACGATGCCTACCATTTGCTTTCAAGCCTCCAAAATTGCCATGTCAAACCTCTAACCCACCATGTCCTAGCAAACCATTGTTTGGCTATGTTACCGCTTTGCTCAGCCCCTCTTATAGCGTTGTTAGTTGCAGGTGAAGATTGGAGACCGTTCCTTGTTGGAACATTTATTTACTTGTTGGGATATCATTATATTGCCATGTTATCTTAAAGCATCTATATACTTGGTAAAGGGTGGAAGGCTCGGCCTCTCGCCTAGTGTTTTGTTCCACTCTTGTCGCCCTAGTTTCCGTCATATCGGTGTTATGTTCCCGGATTTTGCGTTCCTTACGCGGTTGGGTTATAATGGGAACCCCTTAATAGTTCGCCTTGATTAAAGCTTTTCCAGCAATGCCCAACCTTGGTTTTACCTTTTTCCACCTAGACTCTTTTTCTCTCATTTTTTATTTTTTTATTTTTTTATTTGGGCCTTCTCTTTTTTATGGCCTATTTTTTTATTTGGGCTTCTTTGGCCTCTTTTTTCGTCCGGAGTCTCATCCCGACTTGTGGGGGAATCATAGTCTCCATCAGCCTTTCCTCACTGGGACAATGCTCTAATAATGATGATCATCACACTTTTATTTTCTTACAACTCAAGAATTACAACTCGATACTTATAACAAGATATGACTCTATATGAATGCCTCCGGCAGTGTACCGGGATATGCAATGAATCAAGAGTGACATGTATGGAAGAATTATGAACGGTGTCTTTGCCACAAATACGATGTCAACTACATGATCATGCTAGCAATATGACAATGATGGAGCATGCCATAATAAACGGAACGGTGGAAAGTTGCATGGCAGTATATCTCGGAATGGCTATGGAAATGCCATGATAGGTAGGTATGGTGGCTGTTTTGAGGAAGGTTTATGGTGTGTTTATGGTACCGGCGAAAGTTGCGCGGTACTAGAGAGGCTAGCAATGGTGGAAGGGTGAGTGCGTATAATCCATGGACTCAACATTAGTCATAAAGAACTCACATACTTATTGCAAAAATCTATTAGTTATCGAAACAAAGTATTACGCGCATGCTCCTAGGGGGATAGATTGGTAGGAAAAGACCATCGCTCGTCCCCGACCGCCACTCATAAGGAAAACAATCAATAAATAAATCATCCTCCGACTTCATCACATAACGGTTCACCATATGTGCATGCTACGGGAATCACAAACTTCAACACAAGTATTTCTCAAATTCATAACCACTCAACTAGCATGACTCTAATATCACCATCTCCATATCTGAAAACAATTATCAAGTATCAAACTTCTCATAGTATTCAACATACTCATAAGAGAATTTTATTATTCTTGAATACCTAGCATATTAGGATTTTAAGCAAATTACCATGCTATTTAAGAATCTCAAAATAATATAAGTGAAGCATGAGAGTTCATCTATTTCTTGCCACCATGCTCTATAAGATATAAGTGAAGTACTAGAGCAAACAACAAACTACTCCGAAAGATATAAGTGAAGATCAATGAGTAGTCGAATAATTATGCAACTATGTGAAGACTCTAACATTTAATAATTTCAGATTTTGGTATTCTATTCAAACAGCAGGAAAAGTAAAATAAAATGACATTCTAAGAATGGCAAACATCATGTGAAGAAGCAAAAACTTAGGATCAACCGAAACTAACCGCTAATTGTTGAAGAAGAAAGGTGGGATGCCAACAGGGGCATCCCCAAGCTTTAGATGCTTGAGACTTCTTGGAATATTATCTTGGGGTGCCTTGGGCATCCCCAAGCTTGAGATTTTGTGTCTCCTTAATTCCTCTCATATCACGGTCTCCCTAAATCTCAAAAGCTTCATCCACACATAATTCAACAAGGACTCATGAGATAAGTTAGTATAAACCATTGCTAAAACCTTATCATAGTCTACTGTAGCAAATCACTAAAATTATTATTCAACATTGCATACTAAATGCCTCTGCATATTTAATAGTCGTATCCTCAAATAAAATCATTAAAGAAGAAAACATATGCAAACAATGCAAACATAACAGCAATCTGCCTAAACAGGACAGTCTGTAAAGAATGCAGCAACATCCATACTTCCCTAGCTCCAAAATTTATGAAAGAAAATTCCCACTCTAGTAAATTTATCAGAGCTTAATATGCAAAAGGTTTCAACATTTTATCACATTCTGACTTTTCTAGGGAATTATTGCAACAGCGGCAAACTTTCTGTTTTCAAACAGCAACATGAAGACTTGTAAAATAGGCATAGTAAAGGCTATCAATGCCACTTTTATTGAAATAAAAGATGCAAAACAATGTTCTAAATAACAGAAAGAAAATACTAACAAAATAAATTGATGCTCCAAGCAAAACACATAGCATGTGGTGAATAAAAATATAGCTCCAAGTAAAGTTACCGATGAACGAAGACGAAGGAGGGGATGCCTTCCGGGGCATCCCCAAGCTTAGGCTCTTGGATATCCTTGAATATTACCTTGGGGTGCCTCAGGCATCCCCAAGATTATGCTCTTGCCACTCCTTATTCCATAGTCCATTGAATCCTTACCCAAAACTTGAAAACTTCACAACACAAAACTTAACAGAAAACTCGTAAGCTCCGTTAGTATAAGAAAGTAAATCACCACTTCGAGGTACTGTAGTGAACTCATTATTTATTTATATTGGTGTTAAACCTAATGTATTCCAACTTCTCTATGGTTTATAAACTATTTTACTAGCCATAGATTCATCAAAATAAGAAAACAACACACGAAAAACAGAATCTGTCAAAACAGAACAGTCTGTAGTAATATGAATCAAACGTATACTTATGGAACCCCAAAAATTCTAAAATAAATTGCTGGACCTGAGTAATTTATCTATTAATCATATGAAAAAATAATTAAATAAATAGCACTCTCCAAATAAAAATGGCAGCAATTCTCCTGAGCACTAAAGTTTCTGTTTCTGACAGCATGATCAACAAGACTTTCCCCAAGTCTTCCCAAAGGTTCTACTTGTCACAAACACTAATTAAACACATAAAACCACATATAAACAGAGTCTAGATGAATTATTTATTACTAAACAGGAACAAAAATCAAGGAACAAAAATAAAATTGGGTTGCCTCCCAACAAGCGCTATCGTTTAACGCCCCTAGCTAGGCATGATGATTTCAATGATGCTCACATAAAAGATAAGAATTGAAACATAAAGAGAGCATCATGAAGAATATGACTAGCACATTTAAGTCTAACCCACTTCCTATGCATAGTGATTTTGTGAGAAAACAACTTATGGGAACAATAATCAACTAGCATAGGAAGGCAAAACAAGCATAACTTCAAGATTTTAAGCACATAGAGAGGAAATTTCATATTATTGCAATTCCTATAAGCATATATTCCTCCCTCATAATAATTTTCAGTAGCATCATGAATGAATTCAACAGTATAACCAGCACCTAAATAATTATTTTCATGATCTACTTGCATAGAAAATTTACTACTCTCCACATAAGCAAAATTCTTCTCATTCGGAATAGTGGGAGTATCATAAGAGACTTGAATACTATAAATTGTTTCCACGTTAAAGGAGTAATGTTAAGAGAAAGGGTACTCATAATCATGACAAGTTTTATAAATATAATCATCACTACTCTTTATAGCATAATTTTTATCACAATAATCATCATAAGTAGCAACTTTGTTCTCATCATAATCGATTGAAACCTCTTCCAAGATAGTGGATACATCACTAAATAAAGTCATGACCTCTCCAAATACACTTTCATAAATATCATAAGATTCAACATACTCCAAAATAGTGGGATCATTACTTCCTAAAGTTTACACTCTTCCAAACCCACTTTCATCAATATAATCATCGTAAGTAGAAGGCATGCTATCATCATAACAACTTTGCATATCAAAACTTGAGAGGCTAAAAATATCATCATTATTAGACATAGCATCCCCAATCTTGGGAAAAACATTAATTGCAGCAAATATATTCTCAAATATGTCATCCTCATCAAACATAGCTTCCCCAAGCTTGGGCCTTTTCATATCATAAGCATAATCACTTTCATCATTAATAGTATAGATAGCACCAATAGTATAGCAATTATAATATTTTTCCAAGCAAGTGCCAAAAAGATTTTCAAGATCATAAGAAGTTTCATTATCTTCCCAATCATAATCATCACAACAAGCAATAGGCCTAACGAGATCATCATCAAGTGTATCATTTTCATGAGGCACAGCAATAATAGGAGAAACTTTATTTGGGAGAGATACCTTTTTACCTCTCTTCCTTTTTCTTTTCTTCTTCTTCACCACATCATGTGTGGGTTCAATCCTCTTTTTGGAGATCCTTATTAATGACACTAGTTGAATAGAGGGCTCCTCTTCGTTACCTGATTCATCATAAGAAATAATAGGAGAATATTTGGAATTCTCTTCCCTTTCGTTAGCATTCTCTTCATCTTCTATTTGTTTTATTTTATTTATGTAATTGGCAATATAAGGATTTTCAATGCAATTCACTGTGCAATATATATAAATTTCCTCTAGATCAAAATGAAGAACTTTATCAAGGGTAAATTTTGGAATATCCTTAGTTCTATGTTTAATTTCTTCATAACCCAAGAGCAAACTAAGTTCATTATGATGTGCAAGGGAAATCAAGTCATCACAATTTTTGGACACGATACGCTCATGAAACAATTTGCATTGGGTACTAAAATGATCACGTTCATTGCAAAGTTCACAAGTAGGGCTAAGAATAGATAAACTTTCAGCACATTCATCTAGCTCTTCTTGCAACAATTTGGTCTGTAAGTACTTATGCCTCTTGAAATATCTATCTTCCCTATTTGGTGTGTACTTGCAAACCCAGTCTACTCCACAAAAATTGACATGTTTATAGGAGGCATTTTCATCATAACTAGTGCAAACGTCATTAGTATCATGGATATTCAAAGAATTCGTACTAACAACATTGCAATCATGCTCATCATTCACATATTTTATGCCAAGCATTCTATGTAATTCTTCTTCTAGCATTTGAGCACAATTTTCCTTTCCATCATACTCACGAAAGATATTAAAAAGGTGAAGTGTATGAGACAAACTCAATTCCATTTTTTGTAAGTTTGTTTTATAAACTAAACTAGTGATAAAACAAGAAACTAAAAGACTCGATTGCAAGATCTAAAGATATACCTTCAAGCGCTAACCTCCCCGGCAACGGCGCCAGAAAAGAGCTTGATGTCTACTACACAACCTTCTTCTTGTAGACGTTGTTGGGCCTCCAAGTGCAGAGGTTTGTAGGACAGTAGCAAATTTCCCTCAAGTGGATGACCTAAGGTTTATCAATCTGTAGGAGGCGTAGGATGAAGATGGTCTCTCTCAAGCAACCCTGCAACCAAATAACAAAAAGTCTCTTGTATCCCCAACACACCCAATACAATGGTAAATTGTATAAGTGCACTAGTTCCGCGAAGAGATGGTGATACAAGTGGTATATGGATAGTAGATAAAGGTAGTTGTAATCTGAAATTATAAAAACAGCAAGGTAACTAATGATAAAAGTGAGCGTAAATGGTATTGCAATGTGTGGAAATAAGGCCTAGGGTTCATACTTTCACTAGTGTAAGTCCTCTCAACAATACTAACATAATTGGATCATAAAACTATCCCTCAACATGCAACAAAGAGTCACTCCAAAGTCACTAATAGCGAAGAACGAACGAAGAGATTATGGTAGGGTACGAAACCACCTCAAAGTTATTCTTTCCAATCAATCCGTTGGGCTATTCCTATAAGTGTCACAAACAGCCTAGAGTTCGTACTAGAATAACACCTTAAGATACAAGTCAACCAAAACCCTAATGTCACCTAGATACTCCAATGTCACCTCAAGTATCCGTGGGTATGATTATACGATATGCATCACACAATCTCAGATTCATCTATTCAACCAACACAAAGGACCTCAAAGAGTGCCCCAAAGTTCTACCGGAGAATCACGACGAAAACGTGTGCCAACCCCTATGCATAGGTTCATGGGTGGAACCCGCAAGTTGATCACCAAAACATACATCAAGTGAATCACGTGATATCCCATTGTCACCATAGATATCCACGACAAGACATACATCAAGTGTTCTCAAATCTTTAAAGACTCAATCCGATAAGATTACTTCAAAGGGGAAACTCAATTCATTACAAGAGAGTAGAGGGGGGAGAAAACATCATAGGATCCAACTATAATAGCAAAGCTCGCGATACATCACGATCGTGCCAAATCAAGAACATGAGAGAGAGAGAGATCAAACACATAGCTACTGGTACATACCCTCAGCCCCGAGGGAGAACTACTCCCTCCTCATCATGGAGAGCACCGGGATGATGAAGATGGCCACCGGAGAGGGATTGCCCCCTCCAGCAGGGTGCCAGAACGGGTCTAGATTGGTTTTCGGTGGCTACGGAGGCTTTTGGCGGTGGAACTCCCGATCTATTCTCTGTTCTGGAAGTTTTAGGATACATGGGTATATATGGGTGAAAGGAGTACGTCGGTGGACCGAAGGGGGGGGGGGCACGAGGCAGGGGGCGCGCCCCAGGGGGGTGGGTGCGCTCCCCTACCCTCGTGAGCTCCTCCTTCATCTTCTGACATAGGGTCTAAGTCTATCCGGTAGGTTTCCTTCCAAAAATAACTTCTTCAGTTGATTTCGTTCCATTTCGACTCCGTTTGATATTCCTTTTCTTCGAAACACTGAAATAGGCATAAAACAGCAAATCTGGGCTGGGCCTCCGGTTAATAGGTTAGTCCCAAAAATAATATAAAAGTGGAAAATAAAGCCCAATATTGCCCAAAACAGTAGATAATATAGCATGGAGCAATCAAAATTTATAGATACGTTGGAGACATATCAATGCATATGGGAATGGGGAATCTGGTGATGGTACACACATCGGATAGTTCTGTGTGGAAGCACTTTGATGCTTTATATGAGCAAAAAGCGGCAGATCCAAGGCATCCTCGAGTCTCCATCAGCACGGATGGGTTCAATGTGTTTGGTGTGACGGCAACACAATACAGTTGTTGGCCCGTATATGTCATTCCAGTCAATCTACCCCCTAGATAGATTATGCAAAGGAAGAACATTTTCCCAACGTTGATAATTCCAGGGCCCAACTATCCGGGGAAGAATATGAATGTGTACATGCAGCCGCTTAAGGATGAATTGCAAGAAGCTTGGGATAATGGGTTCAAGACATACGACGCAGCTAGCAAACAGAACTTCATAATGCGTGTCTGGTACATGTACTTGATGCATGACTTGTCGGCATATGCGCTACTCATTGGCTGGTGTGTGCATGGAAGGTTCCCGTGCCCCACATGCAAGGCAGCTCTTCAGTTTCATTGGCTGCACGAGGGTCGCAAGTTTTCTTCCTTTGACTTGCATAGACAATTCCTGGATCCTCGCCATAAGTTCAGGAAAGACAAGAAGAACTTCATCAAAGGTAGAGTTGTCAAAAACTCTACACCACCTGTGTTGACAAGGCAAGAGACCCTGTATCAGTTAAAGGCTCTCGAGCTAGATCCAGAGCATCCAGGGTATTCCAAGGGGTATAATTCGGAACACGCCTGGACTCACAAGACATGCTTGTGGGATTTGCCTTACTTCAAAGACCTCATTCGCTCACACAACATCGAAATGATGCACACTGAAAAGAATATCGCCGAGGCCCTTTTTGGTACATTGTTTGGCATAGAGGGAAGTCAATGGATAATACTAAGGCTAGAGTCGATCAGGAGGCACTATGTGATAGAACGTTACAAAACATGCAAGAACCGAAAGTAAAACAGAACTGGACAAAGCCAAAGGCATGGTTCAATCTTGGAAGGCTAGCTATGAGGGAAATTTTCTTATGGGTGAAAATGCAGTTCATGTTCCCTGATGGGTATGCAGCGAATCTAAAGAGGGGAGCGAGTCTTGAAAAATCGAAAAATATTTGGTCTCAAGAGTCATGATTGGGACATATGGCTTGAGTGAGTGATGCCAGTGATGTTGCATGGCTTTATCCCTGAGGTTGAATGGCTAGTACTGGCAGAGCTGAGCTATTTCTTCCATGTTCTTTGTGTGAAAGAACCATTGCCTGGCGTGCTAGAAGAAATGGAAGAGTTGGCGCCCGAGTGGATCTGCAAGTTAGAGAGGATCTTTCCACCGGGCTTCTTTAATCCAATGCAGCATTTGATTTTGCATCTCCCGACCGAGGCAAGATTGGTGGGGGGCGTGCAAAATCGTTGGTGCTATGCAACTGAGAGGATATAGAAGACGTTTTGAGAAAATTGTAAAAATGAACATAGAATTGAAGCATCGATGACCGAGGCATTCATTACTGAGGAGGCGGTAAACTTCGAGACAGCACACTACGAAGCCAAAAATCGTCATTTGCATAATCTGAAGGCTTGATACAATGTTGCTGCCCTAGAAAGGTGGACCCAACCTCAGCCTATTCAAAGGTAATCTCGCACCAGCCGGTGCTTCAAAACCAATATCGTTGGATGTCGAAGAATGGCAGACCATTTTGTTTTATATCTTAGACAACGTAATAGAAGTGCGGCCGTACATCGAGTAAGTTCTCGGTACATTGTTTCGCAACTTCTAATTCCTTTGAACTGCTCTTATTCCCAGATATTTGATAAAGTCGATGTGTCGCCAAATTCTCGGATGGGGCGGTGATCCAAAAGGAATCCATCGAAGAGTATGAGCTTCTGGCAAAGCATGGTGGCGGCTTTCTCGATTTCATCTCTTGGTTCAAACAAATGGTAATTTCCATTAGACCATTCTCATTTCTTCATCTAATTTGCGGCTAATGCAACAATCCTTTCGTATTAAACTTGCAGGATAATTCAGAGTCTATGGACACCGAATTGAGACAAGTAGTAATGGTTTTGACTATAAGGTCCATTCATTTGACAAATACGACATCAACAGGTATCCTCTCGTACCTTCGGCAAAGAGCTATCTACGGCCGACCAAAAGTCTACAAATTGTTGTGTCTCTGCTATCTGCGAAGGAGGTACCGAGTATTATGGGAGAGTTGAAGCAATTTATGAACTTCTATTCTCTGGTGAAAACCAACCAAATGTTGTAGTCTTCAAATGTAATTGGTTTCAGCTGAAGGAGACTAGAAGGACTCATGAACATATAGGGCTAGTGGAAATCAAACAAAGCACCCATTTAGATGCCCTGGTGTCTATATTACGGCTCAACAGGCGACCCAAGTTTTCTATCTACCGTGGGCCTGCCAAACTGATCCAAATATGAATGGTTGGGATGTCGTTTATGTGAAGGAAATATGCCCTAGAGGCAATAATAAAGTTGTTATTTTATATTTCCTTGTTCATGATAAATGTTTATTATTCATGCTAGAATTGTATTGATCGGAAACCTAAATACACGTGTGAATACATAGACAAACACTGTGTCCCTAGTGAGCCTCTACTTGACTAGCTCATTGATCATAGATGGTTAAGGTTTCCTAACCATGGACATGAATTTTCATTTGATAACGGAATCACATCATTTAGAGAATGATGTGATGGACAAGACCTGTCCGCTAGCTTAGCATAATGATCGTTTAGTTTTATTGCTATTCCTTTCTTCATGTCAAATACATATTCCTTCGACTATGAGATTATGCAATTCCCAGATATCGGGAGAATGCCTTGTGTGCTATCAAACATCACAACGTAACTGCGTGATTATAAAGATGCTCCACAGGTATCTCCGAAGGTGTTTGTTGAGTTGGCATAGATCGATATTAGGATTTGTCACTCCGACTATCAGAGAGGTATCTCTGGGCCCTATCGGCAATACACATCATAAGCTTGCAAACAAATGACTAAGGAGTTAGTCACGAGGTGATGTATTACGGAACGAGTAAAGATACTTGTCGGTAACGATATTGAACTAGGTATGAAGATACCGACGATCGAATCTCGGGCAAGTAACATACCGACAGACATAGGGAATAACGTATGTTGACATAACGGTTCCACCGATGAAGATCTTCGTAGAATATGTAGGAGCTGATGTCTACTACACAACCTTCTTCTTGTAGACGTTGTTGGGCCTCCAAGTGCAGAGATTTGTAGGACAGTAGCAAATTTCCCTCAAGTGGATGACCTAAGGTTTATCAATCCGTAGGAGGCGTAGGATGAAGATGGTCTCTCTCAAGCAACCCTGCAACCAAATAACAAAGAGTCTCTTGTGTCCCCAACACACCCAATACAATGGTAAATTGTATAGGTGCACTAGTTCAGCGAAGAGATGGTGATACAAGTGGTATATGGATAGTAGATAAATGTTTTTGTAATCTGAAAATATAAAAACAGCAAGGTAACTAATGATAAAAGTGAGCGTAAATGGTATTGCAATGTGTTGAAATAAGGCCTAGGGTTCATACTTTCGCTAGTGCAAGTTCCCTCAACAATAATAGCATAATTGGATCACATAACTATCACTCAACATGCAACAAAGAGTCACTCCAAAGTCACTAATAGCGGAGAACAAACGAAGAGATTATGGTAGGGTACGAAACCACCTCAAAGTTATTCTTTCCAATCAATCCGTTGGGTTATTCCTATAAGTGTCACAAACAGCCCTAGAGTTTGTACTAGAATAACACCTTAAGACACAAATCAACCAAAACCCTAATGTCACCTAGATACTCCAATGTCACCTCAAGTATCCGTGGGTATGATTATACGATATGCATCACACAATCTCAGATTCATCTATTCAACCAACACATAGAACCTCAAAGAGTGCCCCAAAGTTTCTACCGGAGAATCATAACGAAAATGTGTGCCAACCCCTATGCATAGGTTCATGGGCGGAACCCGCAAGTTGATCACCAAAACATACATCAAGTGAATCACGTGATATCCCATTGTCACCACAGATACGCACGGCAAGACATACATCAAGATTTCTCAAATCTTTAAAGACTCAATCCGATAAGATAACTTCAAAGGGGAAACACAATTCATTACAAGAGAGTAGAGGGGGGAGAAAACATCATAGGATCCAACTATGATAGCAAAGCTCGCGATACATCAAGATCGTATCACCTCAAGAACACGAGAGAGAGAGAGACAGAGAGATCAAACACATAGCTACTGGTACATACCCTCAGCCCCGAGGGAGAACTACTCCCTCCTCGTCATGGAGAGAACCGGGATGATGAAGATGGCCACCAGGGAAGGATTGCCCCCTCCAGCAGGGTGCCGAAACGGGTCTAGATTGGTTTTCGGTGGCTACGGAGGCTTCTGGCGGCGGAACTCCGATCTAATTTATGTTCTGGAAGTTTTAGGGTACGTGAAGATATATGGGTGTAGGAAGTACATCGGTGGAGCTTCGGGGGCCCCACGAGGCAGGGGGCGTGCCCCCCACCCTTGTGAGCTCCTCCCTTGGCTCTTGACGTGGGGTCCAAGCTTTTTCGGTAGCTTTCCTTCCAAAAATAACTTCTCCAGTTGATTTCGTTCCGTTTCGACTC
Organism: Triticum urartu; assembly: GCF_003073215.2. NCBI lineage: Eukaryota > Viridiplantae > Streptophyta > Magnoliopsida > Poales > Poaceae > Triticum > Triticum urartu. The sequence goes on from NC_053023.1 coordinate 258,830,526, forward strand.
CGTTTGATATTCCTTTTCTTCGAAACACTGAAATAGGCAAAAAAAACAACAATTCTGGGCTGGGCCTCCGGTTAATAGGTTAGTCCCAAAAATAATATAAAAGTGGATAATAAAGCCCAATATTGCCCAAAACAGTAGATAACATAGCATCGAGCAATCAAAAATTATAGATACGTTGGAGACGTATCAGGAGCCAATATGGGCATCTAGGTTCCGCTATTGGTTATTGACCGGAGAGGTGTCTCAGTCATGTCTACATAGTTCTCGAACCCGTAGGGTTCGCACGCTTAACGTTCGATGACGATGTTTGTATTATATGAGTTATGTGATTTGGTGACCGAATGTTGTTCAGAGTCCCGGATGAGATCACGGACATGACAAGCAGTCTCGAAATGGTCGATAGGTAAAGATTGATATATAGGATGATAGTATTCGGCAACGGAAGTCTTCCGCAGGGTACCAGGTAATATCGGGTCACCAGAAGGGGTTTCGGGCACCCCTGGCAAAAGATATGGGCCTAATGGGCCAAGAGGGAAACACACCAGCCACCAGGGGCTGGTGCGCCCCCCATATGGGCCAACCAGAGGATAAGGAAAGAGGGGAAGGGAGAAGGTATGGGGGGATTCTGCCTCCCCCTTCCTTCCCTCCTCCCTCCTCTTTCCCTCCCCATCCGACAAATAAGGAATGGGGGGGCGCCCGCCATGGGAAGACCCCAAGTAGGATTCTGCCTACTTGGGCACCTCCTTGGCTGCCTTCCCTCCCTCTCCCACCTATATATATCTGGGGGGCTCCCCTAGCACACACCAGACAATTATTATCCGTGTGCGGCACCCCCCTCCACCGTTTACTCCCACGGTCATATCTTCGTAGTGCTTAGGTGAAGCCCTGCAAGGATCACTTCACCATCACTGTCGGTGTACAAAAGTAAGGGTCCCTTTTTGTACCCCTTTACTTGTGCGCAGGCAGTCGTAGCCCCACACCCGTGGCCACGCTGGGCGGGGCAAAAGAAGCAAAGATTACCAAAACCGTGCTCAAGAACAAAAGCATGAAGAGCTGAAGGGCGAGGTGAAACTCCAAGGCAAGGTCCTTGCCGGGGCAACTTGCCCAACGCCAGCAGGGCTGCCACCCTTGAGCCTAAGAGTTCCGACGCCCTCAACCACATTGGAACCAAAGCTCGGGAGGCGCCTCCGTGGTGGCATGCAGATCTTTGTGAAGACCAAGAACATACAAGACTGGATGAGAATCAGAAGACGAAGATCCTTGGCAAGATCCTTGCCGAGGATACCCACGAGATCCCCCGGCAAGACCCTTGCCGGGGATGCCCATGACGCCGCGGCAAGACCCCTTCCAGGGCCCCGGCAAGACCCTTGCCGAAGACATCCGCATGGCCGCAGCCGGGTCCACACCTGCCAAGATTCCACCGTCGTTCCCACACAACTGCCAGCCCATCAACTAAGCGAGCACCTGCGTGGCGACGTGCGGCCTCTAGGCCAACGCAGCAAGCACCTGTGTGGTAGCATGCAGATCTTCGTGAAGACTCTGCTACCGCACCAACTCAGCAGCCAGCCAGCTAGTGTGGCACTACACGCCTCATCAACTCGGATGCGCGTCGAGGCCAGGCAAGGCGGCGACAGCTGGGACGAGCTTCCTCGCCGTCCCCGATAAATCAAGAAGGGCATGTCGGCAGCACATTAAATGTGTTTGTCCTATGGTGCCAGGAGATAGACTCGACTACTGTACAACTTTCCACCTCCTATGTGCCATTGTGGTAGCCCCTTTATCTATAAAAGGAGGCCCGCGGCGTACTGGGAGAGGATTCAGACTTTTTGGACCCTACACTCTTTGTAGCTAGTCCAAGAACAACAGAAAAAACATAAACCAGCAGGAGTAGGGTATTACGCATCACTTGCAGCCTGAACCTGGATAAGCCCCCCGTGTTGATCCCTCAAACCCGCTCTTTCCATAGCCCCGCGCCCCCCAACGATAGCAAAAGGGATTCTTCGTGATGCTGTAGGTGTCGTTTCCCCCGACAATCACCGTCACCATGCCATCATGCTGACAGAACTCATCTACTACCTCGACAACTTTCTGTATCAAGAAGGCGAGGGACGTGACCGAGCTGAGCGTGTGCAGAACACGGAGGTGTCGTGTGTTCGGTACTTGTTCAGTTGAAGCACGTAGAAGTTCGACTACATCAACCGCGTTGAGAAATGCTTCCTCTTATGGTCTACGAGGGTATGTAGACATACTCTCCCCCTCATCGCTATGCATCTCCATGGATAGATCATTGCGTGTGTGTAGATTTTTTTGTTTTCCATGCAAAGATTCCCAGCAGTGGCATCATGAGCCAGGTCTACGCGTAGTTGATATGCACGAGTAGAACACAAAGAGTTGTGGGTGGTGATAGTCATACTTCTTACCACCAACGTCTTATTTTGATTCGGCGGTATTATGGGATGCAGCAGCTCAGACCAACCTTACATGTCCAAGCACATGAGACCGGTTCCACCAACAGACATGCAACTACTTTTGCATAAAGGTGGCTGGCGGGTGTCTATTTCTCCTACTTTAGTTGAATCGAATTTGACTACGGCCGGTCCTTGAAGAAGGTTAAAACAACAAACTTGACGAAACACCGTTGTGGTTTTATGTGTAGGTAAGAACGGCTCTTGCTAGAAGCCCGTAGCATCCACGTAAAACTTGCAACAACAAAGTAGAGGACGTCTAACTTGTTTTTGCAGGGCATGTTGTGATGTGATATGGTCAAGACATGATGAGATAAACGTTATTGTATGAGATGATCATGTTTTGTAAGAAATCTGACAACTGGTAGGAGCCTTATGGTTGTCTCTTTATTGTATTAAATGCAAATGCCATGTAATTACTTTACTTTATCACTATGCGTTAGCGATAGTTGTAGAAGCAATAGTTGGCAATAGTTGTAGAAGCAATAGTTGGCGAGACGACCATGACGCTACGATGGAGATCAAGTGTCGAGCCGTTTATGATGGAGAACATGACGATGCTTTGGAGATGGAGATAGAAAGCACAAGTTGTTGCAAACATCCAATAAGATGTAAACAACAAAGCAAACAACAGTGGAGGAAATGATGCCTATCCAAATCTATACTAAAACAAAGTTTGAAGGCTTGAGAAGGATGAACTTACATTACATGTTAACACAGGCTGGACAAAGCCCTTCTCCATGTTGATGGAAGGATAATTCAATAAATTCCCCAAAGAAAATTCTTTATAAGCGTTGCCATTATTCTACATTTTGCAAAGAGTAAATATAGATAAATAATATTGGAAGAAACAGAGGATAATGAAGCTCAGGTGCAGACTGATGATACATAATCAAATAGCAATTAATTAAGTACAACATTACAAGGCAAAAGGGAGAGAGGTACTGACAAGAGCAATGCAGAGCCCATTATTGTTTTGAGATCGTATGATCCTTTGAGCAAGGAGATCCATTTTAAATTAGTTTTCATACAAGAGAGAAGGTAAGGCACAAGCAAAAATTTAGGAGTTCAAATTTTGAATTGATATCATAGACAGTACCTGACGCTGGGCTCCTAGCAGTTCTAATAGGGGTTTGGCCACTGGAGTAGGGGTAAAGTGTGATACGGTTGGGCCTGTGTTTGCTGTGGCTGCTGATCTATCTGATTTAACAGGTATCACTACCTTTTCCAAATACCTAGTTTGTACTCCTTGATGACCTGCACTCACCCTCTTCCTTTTGGACACCTATTATGAAAGAACAACATTTGACTGGAAAAACATAGTGTGACAACACATGGAATAGGTACAGAAAATGGATAGGTATGGCATATACTGATATATGATGCTTAAACTAAGCAGATGGTGTAACAAAGTAGAAGTAATGCAAGAGGTCAGAAGCAAAATATGTGCGACCAATACAACTTTGCAAAGTTAGAGAAAGCACCTTGATGGGTGAATAAGATAGGCCATCCTCCACCATGCCAAGTTTGTTAGGCAGTGGATCATTCCGCAATATTCCTCTTGTGCGCCCATTCTCATATTCATTTTGATAATGTATCTGACATGCATGAAAACATAAAAACAAGTGAGATTTTCTTTGTAATGCAGAAGTGATTCTAATCCAATACTGCCTCCCTGTAAACCCCTTTGTGATATCTCTGCAATTCTTTTAAAAGATGCCATGCATGCTGTAATTTGTTGTGTGCATTAATATAATGTGGCCTACTACTCAAAATATGGGAGCTCCAGAAGTGATGACACTTCGCAGATGATAGCTTCAACATATAGTAAAGAAGAACAAGTCGACCTGACCTGACAGATTCAAAATATACTAAGGGAGAACAACTCGACCTGACCAGTCGACCGCAAGAGAAGAGTATCATCTTAAAGAAGAGCAGAAGAGCAAGAAGATTGAAGATATTACAGTTCTTTTAATACAATGTCGGTTGGCCACCCATGATGAACCAGAGCGCATAGAGAAATACTATTCTTTCCGGTCTCTCCATATGTGGCTCACATGCATTTCGAAACTAAAGTAGGAACATTTAGCTAACCAATTAAACATCTCTCAGTTTTACTAATATCAGCAATAATATCAGATATTAATTTGTACAACTAAGCTTGTTTAGCTCGATGGGTGGAGCAGTGCTATTACGACACGAACCACGTAGGCTGATTGTGGTCATCATAAAATGGGGAAAACATAAGCATGATGAGTACAGTGTTGACCATGGCAGTGGGATGGCAGATCTGAAGCTGCAAACCACGCAAAGGTTAGTAAGCAACCGATGTTTGCTTTGAAATAACAACTAAGATTTGGTATGGACAAGAAAGTATGGTCAACAAGTGACAAAGAAATGCAATTATGCTGTCTCTCTATATGTCGTGACATGCATTTGGAAACTCAAGTGGGGCCTTTAGCTAACCAATTAAATGTGTCGGTTAACTAATATCAGTATCATATCACAATCATATTTGAACAACTAAGCTTTCGAATTCTGAGTGTTGTGTTGTTTAGCTTGAAGGGTGGAGTAATGCTAGTACGACAAAAAGCACCTACGCAGATCATAGTAGAGTAGATAAAAGGGGAAAACCCTAAGCATCAAGAGAAAAATCAGGAAAGTGGAACTAGCTGGACCAGTGAGTGGCGCACATGCTTTTCGCGAATATAGGAACATTAGGTGACCAATTAAACGTTCTCTGTTTTAGTGATATGAGCATCATATCAGATTCGTATTTCAACACGTAAGCTTTGGGTTGAGGTCTTGAGGAGCAGTGCTAGCATGACACGAAGCACCTACGATGATGGTAGTGAATATAAAGGGGGGAAACCATAAGCTTGACGAGTATAGTGCCCGTGCCATGGCGGATCTGAAGGTGCAAACTGGACAAAGCTACTTCGCAACCAATGTTTTCTTTCAACTAGCCACTACGATTTGGTACGGACAAGAAAAGTACAGTAAACAAATTACGATCTATTTTCCAGGTGATATCAATAACTTAAGCACATATGGAAGAGTACCACCTCTCTTGCGACACCGTCTAGGCCTATGCTGATACGTTGAGGGTGCTGCGGGTGCGATGGCTGTCGGCGGCGGGGAAGAAGACTTTAGACGGCAGACGGTCGGGTCGGGGGATATATCCTGTTGTCGTGGACGAGGCGGTCGTAGGAGCGGCAACGGCAAGGTGGACGACGGCGCCGATGAAGCGAGAGGAGGTGATGAAAGGATCCTGGTCCAACGCCGTGGATGAGAGACGTCCATCTCTTGCAGTGGACGACGGGGTAGGGTAGCGGCTCTGGCAAGGTGGAGGATGGGGTGGCGGACGGAGGAGGCTGGCCGCAGTGCGGAGGTTGTCGTGCCACCGACGGTGTATGAATGGGGAAATGGAGGGGAGGGGGGATCTCAAACTTTGGGACGCGCTTCTCTGAAATGGGGGAAAGTTATGAACTTATCCCCCATTTAAAATTTCGGACATCGCGTCGGTTGGGGATAGGACGGTAATCTCGCATCTCCCAAATATTTGCCGGTAACTATTTCGGGCGAGGAGAGGGTGTTTTTCCGCCCACGGTTGGCGCCCACGGTGTATGAACGGGGCTGACAGGTAGGGCGGTTGTGTCACGTCTGATGGAAGTTACACATCTGCCCCTATTTAAAATATTAGCCTACATCGATTTCGGGCGAGGAGAGGGTGTTTTGCCGCCCACAATTGGCGCCCACGGTGTATGAACGGGGCTGACAGGTAGGGCGGTTGTGTCACATCTGATGGAAGTTACACATCTACCCCTATTTAAAATATAAGCCTACATCGATTTCGGACGAGGAGAGTTTGTTTTGCCGCCCACCGTGTATGAATGGGGAAATGGAGGAAGAGACACATGTCTTTCGGACGAGCTTGATCAAATGTGTTTTGCGGCCCACGTTTGGCGCCCACCGTGTCTGAATGGGCTCAGAGGCCGTCGTGTCACCTCTGATTGAAGTTACTAGTCTACCCCTATCGACAGCAGTGTAAATCATGTCGATAAGGATGTCAAGTGTCAGGGGTAGACAGTAATTTCCATCTCGCAAACACTTGCTTCGAGCAGCCCACAAATTATAGTGGGTGTTTAGCCGCTTCATTCAAAACTTGGGAGAATTAGCATTCACGTTTGCCCTGGGACCTGGCAAACTAAATTCAAATCCAATTTGTATTCGATTCCAAATATCCACAGATAATTATATGTTTTGTTATTTATTTCTTCAAAACCACAACAAAGATTTATTCCACCTTTATATATGATTATGATTTAGAAATGCCGTGATCTTCGAATTCAGTAGGTTGGATACACTCTGAGTCAAACAGTTATTTCATCCAATACAATATGCTCACACGACAAACAGTTCACGTTATGTCAATCATACAAGTGTTGAGGATTACCTCGCCTAAAAAATTCGGATCATTACAACACATGGACAACATAGGGGGTCTTGCAACATAATCCATTCAGAGACATGACACAACATGCAAGTACAATAATCTAATGAAAATTTTCAACTGGTATCTAAAGAAGAACCGGGATTATCTTGGGCTTCAGATAGCAGAAACAGTAGGACCTCCTCCGTCTTCAAATGCAACATTCTTACTTCCTCCAATTCTTGGGTTGCTTGCATAATGCGTGTCGCTAATTCCGTAATTTCCAGCCTCAAGATAAATATTACCTCATTCATGGCAGCCACACCATCTCTTTCCGCCTCTAGTAGAGCCTCAAGCACTATAATATCTTTGCTCAGACTGCTCTCTGGCGGTGTTGCCTCTGAACTGCTACCATCTGGTAACATGGATGGTGCACTGCTTCCACAAATAGATTCTGGGGTTGTACATTGTGTCCTAGTGTGAACGACATCCTGAAAGGTTTCCGCTGGACATCAGTAAGAGATAGTTATCATATGATCCAGATAGTAAGCTTACATGGTAAACGACGGACGAATTATTGCCGAGCATGGCAAACTATATTTAAATGGTTCGAAGCAGCATCAGCCGAAAAGAAATTAAAATGGTAAGATGAAACTAGGGATGTAAGTGGAAAATAAACGAAATCCGCCAGTCCCATCTAGTTAGTTTTTGCTACCTCCCTAGTTCATTTTCCTCAAAAAAAACTCTTTTGAACTATCATACCACTAGTGGACTTTAATCGGGATTAAACCAGACCCAGTTGACATCCCTAGTTGAAAGGGAGTGTACAACCGCTATATTTAAGTTGCCAAGGCATCTAAGCAGTTGAAATAATCTGAGAAAGCACTTAACAGTGTGGCCTCATATAATCTACGAAGACAGTCTTGTGATGAAGTTGAGAGGAAAATTTAAGGACTCAAATGAAATAGGCATGCATTTCTTTACGATAGTACATCAGGCACTGCTGACATATTGGCCAACTCAGGTATAGCGTAACAACAAATAAGCATTTGAATCAAGCAATATAGCAAAGCAGACAACTGAACTATTTGTAATTCGGTAGGATTACACGTTGAGGGCACAAGCCAAGAAAGCAGCCCACTCGCATTACATTTCACATGTACTAAAACACACTGGCTTACCATATGTTGTTGTGAAGCCTAGCTGCTGTTGCAATGTTCTTTGAAGATATCGTCAGCATCCGTGGTTGCAAATCTAGTTGTTGTAATTTATTCTGCACCATCTATTTAGGTAAAATTAATTTTAATCGCATGCACTGGTCCGAATTGATCATCAATGGTTCATTTAAACTAATGAAAGAAGGGTGTGTGCATACACGACAATACTCCCTCAGATTCTTTTTACTTTGCGTATAACCTTTTCTCAGTTTTCTCGTATTAGTCTGCGCGTTGCCGATTCCTAGCGCTGGTTTCCTTTTGTGCCCCGCCCCATCCGCCTCTGCCCTAATTAATTGGCAAATTAGTCCAGAAAAATTAAACCAGTGCCCTCCTTGGTATGCGGGTCAAGAGTTTATGCGCAGAGTAAATAGAATCGGAGGGAGTATATCTGCTTCCCTCTATTTTTATGCTTGTTCGAGGTGCCAGCCCCAAAAGAACAAATATTTTGCTTGATGGGGTTGGCAGCTCCATAATTAATAGAAGCATCAAATTAGTCATGCAACTTGGGAAGATCAAGAACAAACAAACAAGTAATGAACAGAGGCTCGGAGCAGTGATGTAATAGCTAGCATCAGAAAATGTAGGGTAAAACGAACAAAAAGCAGCGGAACCACATGCTAGTTTGCTGATGTGTAATTAAGCATAGAGAACATTAAGCAGTCTGATGGAACCAACATGTGGCATCAGAACAAAACTAAAGCATATTAACTATATGTGCACTGGTATGTAATTTAGCACATGTAACATGTTCACTGCCAGAAGTATGGCCCTACAGGTGCAAGCAGAATAACGTGTCTCATGAAAAACTGAATGATGCTTTGAAGAAATTCAAAGGTGCGGTGCTTATGCTAGGAAAGTGAACGTAGGCGCCGGCCGTTGGATAATAGTACCTGATTCTCAGTGGCGTATGGGTATCGTTGTCATAGTTGATAGCTAAAGATCGTCGATGGTGCTCGTGTTGCGATTGAGTTTGGGCCGGCTGTCGCTGTCGCTGAAGCGGCTCTGGTGCTACGGTTGCGACGCCTGTTGACTTACAAGAAAGCTCATCTGTGGTAAGTGAACAGTTGCACGATAAAGAGAAAAACCAAAGGAGTACAAATCGAAATAACCTGATGAGGCTACGGCGTCGGTAAAGCAGGGCCGGTGGAGTTGAATATGGCGTCCGTGGAGCGGGTCCGGTGTAGTGGACGAAGGCTTCGGTGGGTGCGTTGTACAGTGCTTTCGGTGAGGCGGATCTGTTGCGGCGGACGAGGGCTTGTATGAAGGGCCAGCGAAGGGGCGAACGAGGGAGTTAGTGAAGGGCCTACGCTGTGGTGGACGAGGGCGCTGGTTAAGCAGATCCGGTGCAGTGGACCATGATAGCGGTCAAGGAGATCTGGAGCGGTGGACAAGCCAGTCGCTGAAGCGGCTTCGGTGAAGTGGTGAGTTGGTAGATGGGGGTTCCAAGGTGCGGAAGGTAGATCCGGTGGGGTATGAGGTCCACCGCTGCGGCGGAGGACTAGATTCGGCGGCTTGCCGTGGTTGGGGGGGTCGGGGAGGGGAAGGGGAGGGGCTCTGGGGAAGAATGTTGGGGGCAAAGAGGGGAAAACAATGGAGTTACCAAAGCAGCCCTTTTTCGTTCATGTGGCAGGGGTAAAACAGGAATATCACAGGGCTAAACTTTTGGGCGCGTGATATTTCAATGTGAGCAGGAAGTTTGAAAGCTTTTGGCGCCTAAAATTATAAGTATTCTGCTCTCGCACGGCCGACTATGATATCATGGCCGACAATTTGTTTGTTTTGCATGCAAAGAAATGTGCAAGTTTTGAAAATCAATGTCTCCAACTCGAAACTTAGATTGTCCATTCAATTCAAATATGGATCATTGAGCTACTACAAGCAAATACCATCATACTGTCCAATTCAAATGAAATTCCAAATGTGTTTATCCTAAATATGATGACAAAAGCAAAAACGTGTATGTGTATGAATAAAGTGGATGATTATAAAGTTTGAACATGCCCGTATGTGTATATCTCTAGGTTTGATATATGAATTTGAAATCACGAAATCCCGGCTTAAAAAATGTACGTCCATTTAAATGAATTACAAAAGCTAATGATGGAGTCGAATTCCAAAATTCCAATCTTAGGTTTGTAATTCTGGTACATCAAGGTATATCACGCATGTTCAAAAGTATCGTTATCTCATAGTACAAACTGTGAAACAAATTGATCAACCATGAGTGCACAATATCTCAATTACGCTAAGTCCCTCAAATATAGACACCTCACTCTTTATCTGAAGTCACCCCCCCCCCACCACACACACACACACACACACACAGAGAAGTCGTTCTCTCTCCCAAACACCAACACACGAGCACATTAACACCCCTTTCTCTTGTAAAGTCAGGACCCCAATATAGGTCTCTATCACTTTGTCTCTCGGGCATGCACACATCTCTTCCCTCACTCTCTAGGTCTCCCGCTATCTCTCTTACCCAAGCACACGCACTATGTAGAGTTTATATTTCCCAAACACACAAAACGTCGCCCCCAAACATCTATCTCCCTAGTTATGTGGTTCTCGCGTACTCACCTCACACACCACCCCCACTTCAAACAAGCACACTTTGTCTCCTTGTGCACCACTCTCCTCTTTCTATCTCTCCCACATGCGGACCCGCCCCAGCTCCTTCCCTGTATACATATATGTCGTGACTCTTTGCATAGCTCCCTAATGTATAATCGTTCTCGATTTTTCACATTGTTCTCTACACCATCTATTCTAGATCTCTCATGAAGTCCCTATCACACACACGATGACTCGCTTCCCTTGCGTCTCCGTTCATAGGCCAATTTCGGACAACATCAACATTGTCTCCCTATCCATATGCCATTTATGGACACAAACGACCCCTCTCGCCCCCTCTCTTCCTCTCTCTCTCTCTCTCTCTCTCCGTCGCTAGCTCTCTCTTTCTCTCGCTCTCACACCCCTCTCCCACACACACACTCGATGTCTCTTCCAAATAGTCTGTTCCCCCCGCCCGCACCCGTGCTATCTCGCTACTACACATGTCACACCAATCCCCCTTCCCTTATACTAGGTTTACATCATCAGTGGTCTCTCTACTCCACATACACTCTCTCCCGCTCACACAGAAACGCGTGCACAAACACACACAGACATGCACAAACACCCATTTACCTGGATCCTCATCTCTCCTCATGTCCGCATGTGTATCTCACACACTCACTCTCTAATTATGTATATGTGTCTCCATGTTACACAACACAAAGCCCCATGTACATGTCTCTCTCTATCCTCCACACACATAGACACAATAAATCTGTTATCATTGCCTCAGTCTCTAATATATCACACATGCACACTCTCTCTCTCTCTCACGCAAACACGCTCAACAAGGGTTTCCCCGTGAATAACTTACCGTCTATTCATGAACAGTCGTGGCAGTACGGCGAACACGAGACATGAAAAAGAATAAATCTACACGTGCTTAGACCACCTAGTATGACTACTAGGACTAGAGCAAGCCAAAAAGCGCGTCGCTGTCACCCCCTCCTTGTCGGCGACGGGAAAATCTTCGTTTTACACAGTCGAGAAGTCATTGTGCTAAGGCCCCACATGCCGAGGCATTGAACAGAATGTAGATGCTAGTTTACGGAAGCAAGTATCGATAATACGTTTGTATCTCCATACTTATATTTCTTCTCTTATAAAAAACCGACTTGGTGATGATGGTACGTGTGCCATCTTGCAATATAGACCGTCCGATCTATATCTGACGGATGGAAATTAAACTAAAAGATACCCGCACCCCTCTCCACATTTGCAGACAAGGCCTTCCCTCGTTCATCCTTATCTCCAACAAACCTCATTGTTGAGCAATTAAGAAAGGAAGCCTCTAGAACAAACTGGCCTGGTGGCCGCTGCCGGCGTCGTCAATCCCCATGCCTCCGCTCAGTTCGACCACCAACCACCACCACACCCCACTCCTCTTCACCTTATCTCATATTTCTCGAGATATCATTAGTTTTTACACATGGGATTACTCCCGCAAGGGTCAATCACAACAAGTGTTTTATAAAAAAATGCATCTTGATGTTCCGTGAAATGCACAGATCTTGCTAGTACTCCTACACAAGACTAAGTTGGTGATGCTGGTGTGTCTGACATCCGTCGTTTCTGACCATTAGATCTACATCTAACGATTGTGAGGTAAATTGTTGCCTTTTCTCACCAACATCCCACTTGTCTACCAATTTGCAGAAAAACCCATAATCAGTATCTTAAAACCAACCACATCCCTCCCTGACCTCACCAAAACAGCCCAAGGAATATATTCTAATTGAAACATAATATATCTCTAGTGACATATGTATATCAAAATTAGAGTGTTTTGTACCAAGTTTGTGAATAAGTATTATTCTAATTAAGATTCGTTGCAACGGACGTGAACATTGCTAGTATTTCCAACCATGCATTTCTTTTCCTAGTATTCCATAGTTTTGAGTTTTCCATCAAGATATTAGTCACTCATGGTTGATATTTACTTTCAATCATGTACACATATGCACTATGTAACTAGCCTTGCTTATTGGCTTCCAAAGCTTAACTTTCACTCCTACTTACAATATGTAGAGTATCTAACAAAAAACTACCAGTTTCAACCAGCCCTAGGAGGAATCTATTGTACAAAAAATAGCAAAAACATACCCAAAATTTCTTAATCCACGCCAAAAACTACCTAGTACTCCTACCGATTAGGTTCGTTTAAACCCATTTATGACAGGGTTGGCCCACATGTCCGTGCTGACGAGGCAGCTTAAACCAACACATTTTGTTTGACCATTGACACGAGGGACCCACATCTGACCTTCTATCCTGTTATTCCCCCTCAAATCATTATTTTTCCTGAACATTACCTCAAACAGTACCGATGCGTGTTCGTCGGTGGCGCCGGTGATGAGCGAGTTGGCCGCCGCTCCGCCGAACGGGCCGGACGCCGCGCTGGCCTCCGCAAGTGACTCACGAGCGAGCAAGCCGCCGCGCTGGCCTTCGCTCGAGCCAGATGGCTGGCCTTAGCGCGGCGCGCGCGAGCAAGCCGCCGCGCTGCCTTGCCAATCTATCTAGCAAACCTTGCAGACAAGAAGCTGGACGGAGCTATCTTGGCTAGCTAGCGGCCGCGAGCGCTGGACGGAGCTGGCATCCGGGCTACCGCAACCTGGGCTCCGCACCGCCGGCGGTTTTGACCTCGGCTTCTGCCGACGGCGGTAGCTACGTCCCATGGCCGAGGATGACTAGGTGGACGGGCCGGAGGTAGGAGGTCACTCGAGGATTTTTGTTGGTAAGAGCATGTACAATGGTTGATAAGGTAGTCTTATCTTAATTCTGCCACGTATGCAAGTGGTAGTAGTTTCTTGGCATTTAAGTGGTTTCTTGCATTATTAGAGCAAGTACAATAGAGCTGAGTCAGCGGGCTATAAGAAATAAACTACTACTACATGTTGGCTATAATATGGGTTGTAGATGACATGGCACTGGCTTATAGCCAGCAGCTGGCTATACTATTAACCATGCTCTTAGGGGTTTCTTGTAAGGAACAATGTATGCACTACTAGCGACAAAAGGTGATTCTAGGTTGCGTTTTACTCCAACGAGTACTACTAGTGGTCGAGGGAGTGTATACCTCATTTTGTGGGTTAGATCCCGGCCGAACGCACGGTGGCCTTTTTAAAAAAAATAGTACTACTACACTTTGCTGCGAGCCAATATTTTACACGGGTAGTTTGAGTTTTGAAGTCAAACGGACGTGCGGCCCCACAATCTGGGTGCACTGGACAGCCTAGCCATGTGAACGGGTTTTCCTTCCCAGCATCCCGTGGCTCGCGTGCTCGCCCTAGCCACACCTCGCTTGCAGCTTCCAGTTAGTAGCATATTTAAACTAGGGCCTCCCAATTAAGCCCGAGGAGCCGGAAAAGCCTGTCGGGGCATTGGGAACTGTGCAATATGGCTCTGTACGTAAAGTGCTCTACTACTACTTTGTAGCTTGTGGCGTTGCATGCATGGACTTCACTCCATTATCGGCTCTACTATAAAAGAAATTCCTCTTGCAGTGTTTATTTTGAAACGGAGGCAAAAGCTTTGCTTCATCTCATTCATAAAGAAGGAACTACTAACAAAGTTCGACGAGATCCATTACACCTCCACAAATGGAAGCGAAAAGCCTAGTCTCGCTGTATCGAATAACTCAAATGTTCTACCCCTGCAGTAACCGTCGCTGATAAACAGGCTGCTAGTGAGTGCGTGAGAGGAGCGGCTGAGTAGGCCAGCTACGTGAGAGGAGCGGCTAAATAGAGCATCGAGAGTACCCACTAGGCCACTACGCAGGTGTACTTCCCCTACATTAATAGTGCAGCGATGGTTCTAGAGAACAGTAGTACCCTCCACTTCCAACTGTAGCTCCTTGGCCCTGAGATTCAAGAGTTCAAAACTGGTGCACTATACAAGACTAGACTAGAAGTACAGTACATCGCAGTACTAGTTGAGAAAAGTAGTACTAGTGCTGCTACAGTACGAGTACATACTCCTCCGTCACATAATGTACGACGTTTTTTGACACTAGTTGGCATGTACAAAAAATGGCAAAAACATACCCAAAATTTCTTAATCCACGCCAAAAACTACTACCTAGTGCCAAAAATTTCTTACTAGTGCTATTATTTACAGTATAAGCAATCCCATAACGTTCCATAATGCTAGTACTAGTACTCCATGGTACCAAAAACTACTACCTAGTGCCAAAAATTTCTTACTAGTGCTATTATTTAGAGTAGTAAATAATAGCCTCACCCCTTCGCTGAGGAACGATCTACAGTTGGAAGGGACGAGGCCCTGCAGTTACTACGCTCTTATCTCCTCCTCGCCAGTTCCCCTCCCCCCGAAGAGAAGGCAGTTCGTCATTGCTCCCATGGATTCGCCGGGCGGTTCTCCTCCTCGTCGGGTGTCGGTGTCAAAACCGGCGGATCTCGGGTAGGGGGTCCTGAACTGTGCGTCTAGGCCGGATGGTAACAGGAGGTAAGGGACACGATGTTTTACCCAGGTTCGGGCCCTCTTGATGGAGGTAAAACACTACGTCCTGCTTGATTGATATTGATGATATGGGTAGTACAAGAGTAGATCTACCACGAGATCAGAGAGGCTAAACCCTAGAAGCTAGCCTATGGTATGATTGTATGTTATGGTTGTTGTCCTACGGACTAAAACCCTTTGGTTTATATAGACACCGGAGAGGGCTAGGGTTACACAAGGTCGGTTACAAAGGAGGAGATATCCATATCCGTATTGCCTAGCTTGCCTTCCACACCAAGTACAGTCTCATCCGGACACGAGACGAAGTCTTGAATCTTGTATCTTCATAGTCTAACAGTCCGGCCAATGGAGATAGTCCGGCTGTCCGGAGACCCCCTAATCCAGGACTCCCTCAGTAGCCCCTGAACCAGGCTTCAATGACGATGAGTCCGGCACGCAGTATTGTCTTCGGCATTGCAAGGCGGGTTCCTCTCCAAATTCCGTGTACCTGTCGAAATAGTGTCTGGCCTTTTGTGAATGTTGCACTCCTTGGCTTCCACGCCCAATAATGACCACTTTCCACGTGTCGAGCAAATGTGAAGAGCCAGGGTGTTTTTACATTTACCCCCCTAGCTGTGTGAATGAGTTGCCTATTAAAAAGACGAGGATTCAGATCCAAATCACACCATCCTCCCTCGTCGAGCCTTCATCGGAGCGCATTTGACAGAGATCCATTCCATCATGGCCGGTCGACGCAGCTCCTCCTCTCGCTCCCCCAGCCCCAAGCCTGGAGATTGGGAGAGATGTCCCGTCCGCACAGCAAATTAGTGATGCTTCAGACCAAGGGATTTCTTCCCCCAGCATACATGGTCCCACTTCGAGCCGGGCTTGCCACCTATAATGGCGGAGAGCAAGCGGAGAGCCTTCCCAATCCCTCCAAGGGAGAGCGGGTATGCCTTGTCCCTTATTTGGTAAGAGGGCTCGGATTTCCAATTCATCCGTTTCTCCGGGGGTCCTGGAGTTCTACGCCTTCCTCCATGCTGCATATCGCGGGATTCATAGCCCTTTGCGAGTTGTTTTTGGGCTGTGAGGCTCATTTCACTCTATGGAGGAAGCTGTTCTGCCTTGTGCCCTGTTCTCAGAAGGGGTCAATATATCAAGTGGGCAGAGCCGAAGTGTGGCGTATTGCCGGGACCGGATACCTGTCTGGAACCCCAAAGAAGACGTCCAAAGACTGGCCTTCAAAATGGTTTTATATAGAAGACGTCCCCCTCCCGGATCCTATTAGAATCGGCCTTCCTGAGTTCGACAACGCCCCTTTGAAGAAGCTCCGGAGCTGGCGTCCATGGAGCTCCCAGGAAGAAGATGACAGGGACGTTCTTTACCTGATGAGCCGGATAAGTTTTTTAGCTCGATCTGGATTGAACATGATCGAGGTCATGGCCATATGTATTATGCGGGGGGTGCAGCCGCTTCAATATAGAGGCCACCCCATGTGGGATTTCAGCGGGGAGGATGACGCTACCCACCATGGCTGCAAAGGGCCGGGATCGGCTGTTGATCTAATAAAGATCTTATCCACTTTGTACAAGGGAGAAGAAGAGAAATTCCTTCGTGTCAACCCGCAGGGCGGATTTTCTATGTACAATCCTCCAAGCTGGGTAAGCGGAGACTTTTTCTCGCCCATCCGTTTCGTATTCCCGTAGTTAAGTATTCAGTCTAGCGATTTCATCGCAGGAGCTGCGCCAGGTTGTAAAGGAGATAAACAGCCCTCCTCCACAACCCAAGGACCCTGGACAGTCCCTTGACCCGGCCTCCCAGGAGGATCCGGACATATCTGTGGAGCTGATCGATGGGGTATTTTACCAATTGAGTAATGACAATGCTTTGGTGGCCATTACGGCCGATTACCCTGGGCTACTTCCAGCCTCACAGGTGACTGAGACCGAAGTCCCAACACTTCGAAAGGGGATCCGTCCTTGCGCTTTTTTGATTGCCGTATAATAGTCGTGTTTTGCAGGGGAGGTCCTCGAGGCAGATGGCTGAGCCTGCGGCAACTAGCCAACAAGGGGCTGCGAGGCCAGGCAGGCTGAGAAGACCCGCAGTCCGGATTGAGACACTGGCGCAGCGGTACAGCGCGCCGTCTTTATTGCAAGACATTATTATCAGAGGCATACTAACGCCCATGCCTTCTTTTCAGGAAAAAGAGCGCTCGCCGGACTATACCCGGAGAGGCTACCAATCGCGCCTCCACCAGCCAGGCTCCAAGGCCGGATTCGGAGGCCGGAATGAATACGAGGCGTGCGCCGGGCGCTCCTCCGACAGAGGATGCGGATAAAATCTCCGCCACCAATTCCGAGGTGGAAAGTGCCATGAACCACAGGCGTCGCTGGACTGTTCTTCGTGACGCTTGTTTCTCCCAAGAGGCATTGGATGCCTTCAACTCGGGAGACGCGTACCTCCGTGCCGCTCAAAATGGTCTAGCTAGAGCCACGGAGCAGTATGTAAAAGACATACGGGTGAGAAAATTTGGTGATTATATATATCAGTAGCCCCTGAGACTTGAAACAGTTAGGATAACTGATTTAAGGATCATTTGTTATGCAGGTTCTTACAGAAAAGAATACTCAACTGTCCCAGGAGCAGGAAGAGTGCAAAGCCCAACTTTAGGCCGCACTGGCCGCAGCAGGGGAGCCCAAAGAGACCCCCTATGGTAACATATCCTTCGAATGCTAAGTATCATATTAGAAGGCGGCGTATATGCAGATCTGATGATAAAATTGCAGATGACGCTGGATTAAATTCGGATAAGCAACAGCTCATACGCCAGCTGAAGGCCGGTGAGAGTGTGCTTACGAGGGTGAGGCAGGAGAAGAATGATCTCCTAGATGCCAACACCAAGCTGGGCGTGGAAATAAAAGATGTTCGTGCCCAACTATCATACTCTGTTAAGGAGAATCGGCGGCTTCGACACGGCATATTTAGTAAGTGCTTGAACGAACTTTCAAAAAGAGTTCAGCAAGGAAGCTGGCTGACAGAGTTATGTCTGTAGGTATGCTAACAGGTCGTCCTGCCGAGGAGATTCCCAGTTCAACGGGTCATCTTCTTCCCGAGCTCTCACAGTTGCACGAACGAGTTCGGCAGGTGATGCAGGGCGTCGCCCAGGCCTTGTGGCCATCCGTCTCCATACCCGAAGGCCTTGGAGAGCTTGCAGAAAAGCTGAAGGGAGCACGGCGGCGCTTCCGATTATGGAAGATATCGACCTGCCGTCAGGGCACCGGGGAAGCCTGGGCAATGGTGAAGACACGGTACACGAAGGCTGACCCGAACCACATGGCCGAAGTCGGACCTGTGGGGCCTGATGAGAAGGAGATCCCTGTGAGCTTAGTGTACGGCCAAGTAGAATTGGCCGCAAAGTATTCCCAATATGACTGTAGACTAGACAACCTATTGGATGGTATTGAAGAGGAATTCAACCAGTCAAATTGACTATGTAATTTTAAAGTGACATATATAATGCCTTCTAGCCGGATTGTAGATCGTTTGTCGTGGCGGACCTTTTCTCTTCAACCTCGGGACCCGACAGTCCGGAGTGTATCCGAATACCCTCTCGATTATGTAAGAACCGGGGCATGCGTGGAGACCAGGCGTAGGGGTCATTAGTGCTTTATCAGACAAGTGCCCAACTAGTTATGTTATATTACATGGGTAGTAAGAAACATCTTCCAGGGAGAATAGTTCCGTTAAGGGTTCCTTTCCCTGGGTAAGGATGCCCTAAAGTGCATGTCCGGACTGCGATAAGAAGCGCAGAAAAATCATCTGGGGGCAGATATGGATAATAAAAGTCATCTTTTGTTCACCGACCGAATATTCCCTTAAGAACGCTAGCTTTCGGCTTCACCCAGTCTGAGGTACACGTCCGGCTGACCCGGCGGTAACAATCGCAGAGGTGCTCCCCTTATGCCCTAGCCGAATTAACGAGAATGTAGGGCATAAATACAAGAGCCAGGCAACCCAGCTTGGCCAAAACGTAAGTCATATCGATGCATATAATGGTGAAAAAAGGTACATGCGGAAGTATAACACATGTGTTGGGCGTGAGGCCTAGGTAAATAACTTAACCTTCTGTGAAAGAAGCCCCAAGGTATGAAGAGTGCGGCTAGCGCATCTGTAATGTACGAGTGAGGCACAAGGTGACCCTTGAAGGCCTAGAGAAATAAAAGAAAGAAAGGGAAACAAGACAGATGATGCATATGCAGAAAATGGACAAAGGGAGGGGACTAACATAGAGTCCGGTGCTAAGCATAGAATCTTCGAAGCCTGGCTGCGTTCCATGGGTTCGGCTCGAGTCGACTAGTCGATGCATCCCGCAGTCGGTACGCTCCACCGGTCAGAACTTGGTCGATAATGAAGGGACCTTCCCATTTGGGCTCGACCTTGTTCTTTTTCTTATCCGGCAGCCGTAGAACTAGTTCACCAACGTTATAAGTTTTGGCCCGTACTTCTCTGCTTTGGTATCTCCGGGCCTGTTGCTGGTAAAATGTGGAACGGGCTTTGGCTACGTCGCGCTCTTCCTGCAAGGTGTCCAGACTGTCCTGCCGATCGAGCTTGGCTTCTCTTTCTTTGTACATGCGCACTCGAGGTGAGTCATGAATTATGTCACAGGGCAGGACTGCCTCTGCGTCGTACACCATAAAAAACGATGTATATACGGTACTATGATTCGGCGTGGTCCGCAGCCCCCAGAGTACGGAGTCGAGCTCCTCTACCCAGTGCGTATCAGACTCCGTTAAGGAGCGCACTAATCTGGATTTAATGCCGCTCATTATAACACCATTTAGTCGTTCGACTTTTCCGCTGGTTTGTGGGTGATAGACTAAAGCATAATCGAGCTTGATTCCCATTTTGCTGCACCAGAGTTTTACCTCGTCGGTCGTGAAGTTCGTGCCGTTATCAGTGATGATGCTATGGGGGACGCCGTAATGGTGTACAACCCCAGATATGAAACCTATCACCGGTCCGGATTCGGTTGTTTTAACCGGTTTAGCCTCTATCCATTTGGTGAATTTATCCACCATGACCAATAAGTATTTTTCCTTGTGGGTTCCCCCTTTAAGGGGTCCAACTATGTCAAGCCCCCAGACCGCGAAGGGCCATGTAATGGGGATTGTTTGGAGGGCGGTGGGTGGCATGTGGCTTTGATTTGCAAAGAGCTGGCAACCGGCGCAACGTTGGACCAAGTCCTATGCATCTGCCCGGGCCGTTGGCCAATAGAATCCTGTAAGGAAGGCCTTGCTTACAAGAGCCCGGGCTGCGGCGTGATGACCACCGAGTCCGGCGTGAATTTCTGCCAAAAGGTTCCACCCTTCCTCTTCAGAGATGCACCTTTGAAGGACTCCGGTAGCGCTTTTTTTGTACAATTCTCCCTCATGAACCCTGTAGGCCTTGGATCGCCGCACTATGCAGTGTGCCTCATTTTGGTCCTCCGGAAGTTCCTATCTAGTTAGGTAGGCCAGGAATGGTTCTGTCCACGGGGCAATAATGGCCATTATTTCATGGGCTGAATGTGTTATTTCGGTGGCGGGGCCTCCGATTGTGTCAGAGAGTTCGGTATCAGGTATTTTGGCCGGGTCCGGACTGTTATTATCGGTGTCCCCTTCCCATGCTACGGATGGCTTGAAGAGCCTTTCCAGAAATATCTTGGGAAGGACCGCGTCGCGTTTTGCGCCGATGCGGTCGAGGATATCCGCCGCCTGATTGTTTTCCCGAGCCACATGGTGAAATTCGAGCCCCTCGAACCGAGCTGACATTTTTAGGACGACATTGCGATAAGCTGCCATTTTTGGATCCTTGGCAACAAAGTCTCCATTTATTTGGGATATCGCGAGGTTCGAATCCCCGCACACCTCTAGGCATTGAATGCCCATGGATACTGCCATCCGGAGACCATGTAGAAGGGCCTCATATTCAGCTGCCTTGTTGGAGTCCGTATACATTATCTGTAGTACGTATTGAACTGAATCTCCTATTGGGGACGTCAAAACGACGCCAGCCCCCAGACAAGCCAACATTTTGGAGCCGTCGAAGTGCATGATCCAGTTTGAATATGTGTCGTACTCCTTAGGGAGTTCGGCTTCCGTCCACTCGGCGACGAAGTAAGCCAAAACTTGCGATTTAATAGCTCGCCATGGCTTGTAAGTTATGTCGAACGGGAGGAGCTCAATGGCCCATTTGGCAATCCGGCCCATCGCGTCGCGGTTGTTTATAATATCGTTAAGTGGTACTTCCGAGGCTACCGTTATCGAACACTCTTGAAAGTAGTGTCGCAGCTTCCGGGATGCCAAAAATACCGCGTACGCTATCTTTTGATAATGCGGGTACCGTGATTTGCATGGAGTAAGGATAGTGGACACATAGTATACCGGCTTTTGAAGGGGGAATTTGTGTCCGTCCGCTTCTCGTTCGACGACGAGCACTGCGCTTACTACTTGATGAGTTGCCGTAATGTATAATAGCATTGGTTCGGCAATGTTTGGCGCGGCTAGGATTGGGTTTGTTGCCAATATGACTTTTATTTTGTTGAGTCCGGCCATGGCGGCGTCCGTCCACTCGAAGTGTTCGGTGCGCCGGAGGAGGCGATAAAGGGGTAATGCCTTTTCTCCCAAGCGGGAGATAAAGCGGCTTAGAGCCGCCATGCATCCATTCAATTTTTGTATTTGTTTGAGGTCTGTTGGGGTAGCCAACTGTGACAATGCTCGGATTTTGGCCGGATTAGCTTCAATACCTCTACTAGAGACAATGAATCCCAGGAGCTTTCCGGCTGCTACGCCGAAAACGCATTTTTCTGGATTGAGCTTGATGTCATATGTTCGGAGGTTATCGAATGTGAGCCTCAAGTCGTCTACTAGAGTTTCGACATGCTTGGTTTTAACGACCATGTCATCTACGTATACCTCCACTGTTTTGCCGATCTGGTTTGCTAGAGATGTCTGAATCATGCGCTGATATGTTGCGCCGGCGTTTTTGAGCCCGAAGGGCATTGTGTTGAAGCAGAATGGGCTGTATGGTGTGATGAATGCCGTTGCGGCTTGGTCTGGCTCTGCCATTTTAATTTGATGGAAGACGGAGTATGCGTTGAGGAAACACAATGAATCGTGTCCTGTGGTGGCGTTGATGATTTGATCGATGCGGGGGAGGGGGAAAGGATCCTTTGGGCAGGCCTTGTTAAGGTCCTTAAAATTGACGTACAAGCGCCAGGATTTGTCCTTCTTTGGTACCATCACCAGGTTTGCTAGCCAGTCCGGATGTTTTATGTCTCTGATGAATCTGGCCTCCAATAGCTTGGCTAGTTCCTCTCCCATGGCTTGTCTCTTAGGTTCGGAGAAACACCGAAGAGCCTGCTTAACTGGCTTGAATCCTTTTAGGATATTTAGGTTGTGCTCAGCCAGCCTGCGTGGGATTCCTGGCATGTCTAAAGGGTGCCAGGCAAAAATGTCCCAGTTCTCACGTAGGAACTCTCGCAGTGCGGCGTCGACATCAGGGTTTAATTGTGCCCCGACGGAAGCTGTTTTTGTAGGGTCTGTTGGATGGACTTGGAATTTGACTATCTCGTCGGCCTATTTAAAGGAGGTGGACTTGGATCTTTTATCGAGTATCACATCGTCCCTGTTCACCGTGGAGCGCAGCGCAGTTAGTTCTTCGGCCGCTAGGGCTTCGGATAGTGCCTCAAGGGCCAGTGCAGCCGTCTTATTTTCGGCGCGGAGTGCTATGTCCGGATCACTGGCAAGAGTGATGATTTCGTTGGGACCGGGCATTTTGAGCTTCATGTACCCGTAATGGGGTATGGTTTGGAAGATTGTAAACACCTCCCGCCCTAGTAGAGCGTGGTATCCGCTACTGAACAGGGCCACTTGGAATGTAATTTCTTCGGACCTGTAATTATCCCGTGTGCCGAATACCACATCTAGTGTGATTTTCCTAGCACAGCGTGCTTCCCGACTTGGGATGATTCCTCTAAAGGTTGTGCTACTTTGCTCAATGCGGCTCCAGTCTATTTCCATATTTTTAAGAGTTTCCTCATAGATGAGGTTTAATCCAATGCCGCCGTCCATGAGTACCTTGGTGAGTCGAAAGCCGTCCACGATTGGACTGAGGACCAGTGCGGCTGGTGCTTGGGCTGTTCGGAATTTGGGTTCGTCACTGGCATTGAAGGTAATAGCCGTGTTACTCCAAGGATTTTTTTCTGCTACGTGGCAGATTTTAACCATGCCGCGGAGTGTTCGCTTGCGTCTATTATTTGACGCGAAGGTCTCAAAGACCGTTAACACCGTATTGTTGTCCACGGGATGGTGCTCTGTGGTATTTGGGAGGAGTAGATCATCACCACTTTTGGCCACCTGCCGGAGTATCCAACATGCTCTAAGGCTATGGGTTGGTATCGCATCCGCTGTACTATGAATTTTGCAGGGTCTGTTGAGCCATCCCGCCAGTACAGTTCCTTGCCCCGTAGAGGGCTTTTGCTTTTTGGTAGTTAACCCAGGTGTATTGTGATAATGTCCCCTTTTATTGCGGACTGGGTTTGTATTCAGGGTCGGATTATCCCAAAATTTTATTTCGGTTTTCAGGCGCTTTCCATCGCACAGTACTTTCGTACTACGGACACCAAGTCGGCAAAGCGTGTAATTTCGCGGCGACTTATGGCGTTGAGGATTCCCTTGTCCGTGTAATTATTGCAAAAGAATGAAATTGCGTCTTCCTCGCGGCAGTCCTTTATCCTGTTCATGACCAGGAGGAATCTGGCCCAGTAATGGTGTACTGTTTCTTCGGGCTCTTGCCTAATTTGGGATAGATCACCTATGTTTGGGTGGGTGGGTTTAATTGAGCCTGAATCCTCACCCAATCTGAGACTCAGGGGCCAACGAGTTTTCGAACTCGGAAGTTTGGATTCTTGGATGTTTTCTGATAAATCTAGCTCGCTGCCTGACTCTAGGTTCAGGCCTTGAGTGACGTCCTCCCCTCCGCGGGTATCCGGCTTGGAGGGATCGGGAATCCGGACATAGCTAGTCCTTAAGATAGATGAAGGGTTGCCGCATTGTTCCTACACCACTGCAACGTGATGGGTGACCTGGGGAGAGTTGATCTCTCTCAGGTCGGGTTTAGGCCCAATCTGATCGTAGTCTGTAGTGACTCCCAGGGTGGCGATGCGATCCAGGAGCTCGTTTAGGGAAGAGAGCTCCATTGGATCTAACTGCTCGGCGAGTTCCGAGTTGACGTGAAGATTGCTATCGATGACCCGAGAAGTCATCGTCGGCGCAGCGGCTGAACAGGCGGTCATAAGAAAACTACCTAGCCGGAGAGTTTGGCCGACAACCAAAGCTCCTTTAGCAACAGTGCCGTCTTTAAACACGGGATGAGACATCCTTCTTGGTGGCGACGGCACAGCGGAACTCTCAATGAAAGCACCAATGTTGGTGTCAAAATCAGCGGATCTCGGGTAGGGGGTCCCGAACTGTGCGTCTAGGCCGGATGGTAACAGGAGGCAGGGGACACGATGTTTTACCCAGGTTCGGGCCCTCTTGATGGAGGGAAAACCCTACATCCTGCTTGATTGATATTGATGATATGGGTAGTACAAGAGTAGATCTACCACGAGATCAGAGAGGCTAAACCCTAGAAGCTAGCCTATGGTATGACTGTATGTTATGGTTGTTGTCCTACGGACTAAAACCCTTCAGTTTATATAGACACCGGAGAGGGCTAGGGTTACACAAGGTCGGTTACAAAGGAGGAGATATCCATATCCGTATTCCCTAGTTTGCCTTCCACGCCAAGTAGAGTCCCATCCGGACACGAGACGAAGTCTAACAGTCCGGCCAATGGAGATAGTCCGGCTATCCGGAGACCCCCTAATCCAGGACTCCCTCATCGGGGCTGGGAGACCTTGGACGACGATTCTCTGGGAGAAATCGCACGCCGCTCCGACGTCCTCACTGCCGCAAGACTCGGTGCTTCCTACACCAACTTTTTCAAGACGCTGCTTAAACAGGCTTGGGAAAAGGCCATGCTTGTTAGTCTTCCATGCGTCCTCGAGGAGAAGGTTCTTCTCTGGGACAATTCTTCGAACAGTCCACCGCTCCCTGGCCATGGTTGCACGTTGACTCCACTAGAGTTGACGACGTTGAGAGGTAGTCGGATTTTGTCCGATGAGCAGGTCAGTAATGGAGTATGATCATGTAGTACTTAGTTACTCCATTCCCATCCCGTAATTTCTCCGTTTCCTATCGTCTTATATATAGGTATGGGTCAGTGCCAACGAAGATTGGCTTGCATACCTCCGGCCAGATACCACCATGATTTTGCACAACATCCACAGCAGTGCGGCCGTTCCAGTAGACCCCTTCTCCACCTTTGGGAACGGCCTTCCAGACTGGCTGGGCAAGAATACGTATGATGATGCCTACATGAGATTGAAGAATATAGCAATTGCGGACCCGCCGACAAAGCGACGCGGCTACGACGATTACTATCTCATCGCGGTGTTCGACATAAGGATTGCCATCAATGCAGGAGGCAGTAATGGCAGAGGCTGGCGCATGTTGGCGGCGGCAGATTTGTACCCCTACACGTTCGAAGACGCCGTGCGCCATCTAGGCCGCATCTTCACGGTGACAAGCCAGGGGACTTGTTTCATCTGGTTGACATCCTACGGTACGGGAGATTACAAACAGAATGCACAAACCATCATTTGCATCCCTAACGGTACTCCATTATTTTGCAGGGACCAGTCATCCCCCGATCAGAATAAGATCGCCGATCCTGGATGTGCATTTGCATCCGCGATTCGGTATAACCTGGAACCTTGTAGCTGACTTTGGCATATTGGGATCAACTATCTTAGCAGTTGTTACCCATGGTACCACTGATGTGCAACATGGTCACATAATCTACCACGATCGGACCGTCACCATCTACCCAGGTATTCCATTTTTAACCCTCTCGCCTTCTCTTTCATTGTTGTACTAGTAGTATACTTTGTAGTACTAGTAGGAGTACTTTTTACCTTGGAGGACGCGTATAGCTAGCTAGGCCCTTGAAGACTTGAACCCACTAGCTGCCACCATTTTTGTTTTCCATGTCTTACTATCTCATCCATGTAGCCAAGAGTGGCTATATATAATAAGCCGATTATTTTACTTCCTCTATACCGGAGTAGTACTATTTGCTGCACAGTATTACTGACCGCCACATTTGAGCACAACATTATTATGCATGGACCTTGACTATGTACGTCACCATGTGTCCAGATCTGGGATCTCGCGTGTACCAGATGAACGGCGCCGAGTTCGACACCCGTGATGCTACGTGGGTGCCGAGGAACACTCTTGGAGAGTACTCGCTTTTCATCGGGGACAGCTACCCCATTGTGAAGCGGATGCCACCTTCCGTGCACGACACGGAAGTCCTGCCGTTCATGAAGCATGGTTGTGTCTTCAGTGCGCACCGCCGGATGAACGACATGTTGGGACACGCTATCGCCGATTTATGCCGCTTCAGCTTGGATGAGTCTCCATCATGTGGAAACGCACTAGAAAGCTGCGACAATGATTCCCATTGCCCACCGCTATGGATCGTGCCATCCATGAAGAAGACCTGGGACTGGAACCTGGAGAAGGACATGTAGCCCATCTATAACATGTAAGTGGAGTACGATAATTGTGAACGGTAGCGCTGTGAATATATGTAGACTAGTCGTGCACAAAATTATCACATGAGTTGGAGATGAACTTGTGTGGCATACTGGCATTTGTCCATTAGAATTTATTACTAGTAAATGTGTTATGTGTACGTGCAACTTGTGTGGTTGTTGCACGGGCTCCAACACGCTCTTTGAGAAAAAAAGGTGGCACAGCTTTGGATATACGTGACGTGGCGGCATCATACAGTAGCATCGTTCGCTATAGTTGTACTAGTACACTTCTACTAGGACGAAAACTCCTATAAAACCTTGCACTTGGCTCTTTGCCACTTCGGGAGGTTCAACAGTTCATACTCGTGTGAACCTTGCACTTGGTTCTTCGCCACTTCGGAAGGTCCAACAATGATGATACTACAGTACAATATGCTTCTGGCAATCTGACACCGATTGAACTGCTGCACGTCCACCGCGAGGGCGAGGGCGAGGGAGAGAGAGAGAGGGAGAGGGTGCTATAGTCAAAACCCTCTCCTCGTCCTGTGAACCATCGCGCGCGTGGGCGAGGGAGAGGCATAGTAAGAAAGCTTCTCCTCGTTCGGCGAGTTTATGGGACACATCAAAGCAGTACTAGTACTAGTAGTAGTAGTCCATACTGCGTCGTTTTCGATTAATATGGCTTAATTTGAAACGAGAAAAATACACTGGCGGTCAACGTATGTAACAGTATGCTCTTTACAGTCACTATATATAGTTTTGCGGCGATTATGCGATCACTAGCTCATCGTAGAGCACCGTATTGCAGCCTACTGACCGGCCACATAGTCGACGTGGCACTTTGTTGACTGGTTAAATTGTCACCTGGTTTCTGGGTCCCACCTGTCAGTTGGCAGAGCAAAGAAATCAGTTAAACAAAACTTTACGCAGGCGCGACACGAGTCCAACCCTTGCGCGCGAACCGCCCTGGCTGTGTATGTGAGTGCATGCACGTGTCCTCCCTCGGTCTTCCAATAAAGAGTGTACTACATGATGTACATCTACACTTCCAATGCATTTAGCCTTTAATATAAATCGATATTGATTGACTAATGCACCAACTTGTGCAGTAGGTATAGGCTACATGTCTATCCTTAATTACAGCAAGCAACGACCTTCATTTAATCTTCTTATCTCAATGGTCGCATGCACACATAAGTCTGCTACTTCTGGGCGTTAATTATGCCCTGGTCAATGTGTAAATCTCTAAATGTATAGTCTTTCACAGACGTAGGGAGTAGGTTGAGCACTTGAGCGTGAGCGTGTGTGTTGCGTCGTGTGCTGTGTGCCGCATGGGTGCGTGAGTGTTGCGTGCGTCCATGTGTACGTGTGACTGTTGCATGTTGCATGCATGGGGCTTACTCCCTCCCATTGACATGTTCATATTTCAAGCTTCCTCTGTTCCCTCCATATGGTGATACTCCCTCTGTTCCCAAATAGTACGGAGTAAAAGCCTCCCTCTGTTCCCAAATACGGAGTAGTTGTATTTCTACAGATTTCAACAAGTGACTAGGTACGGAGCAAAATGAGTGAAGTGAGCGTAGAGGCATAGGGATACTGTAGAAAGGAAGTCCTCGCGATCCATTTATTCCCCATCTTGGTTAGAGAGAACTATTCAACTAGTCTTCACAGTGAAGTGACAATACACGCTGCAGCAGATGGGACACGTAATTAATAAGCTGAACCAGCGTGTTGGTGTTACTAAATCAGCCTTACCCAGTACTGCCATCATGTTTGCCAGTAGAGCACGCTTCCGCAAATACGCCTACGCACCTCTGTCCTCCATTAACTGACATATGGGCCCTGTTGTGGTAGACCGACATGTCATCGGTGTAACTATTTACACTCCGAAGGACGGTATATCCTGGTAGTAGTACTAGTCGAATTGAGATTGAATGCACTTTCTTCCCCATCTTCCACTCTTCTTCCTCCTCTCTTCTTCTTCCTCCTCTCTTCCCCATCGTCGGCCGCACACCATTTACCCCCGCTCACTGCTCACCCGCTCGCGCCATCTTCCTTGGTAGCTCGCGCATACCATATCCCCCCGCTCACTGCTCGGCCACACGAGGAGAAGCTTCTTCGCTCGCCCGCCCGAATCCACTTCCCTGCTGGCTCGCAGGCACCGAAAACCCCAATGGCAGAACCGACTGACACGCAGAGCCGCGATTGGAATTCCCTCCCCGATGTTCTCTTGGAGCAGATCTGTAGTCGTATGGACCTACTCAGCACCGTCCGTCTGG